>NW_008593471.1:10626-14281 GCF_000691845.1 Merops nubicus | reverse complement strand
GGCTGGAGCGCCAGAGTGAGCTGAAGAGGAAATTCGAGCAGATGAAGCAGGAGCGAGTGAGCAGGTACCAGGTAAGGGGAGACTGGGATGCTCTGGCCTACGGGGCTGCATCCAGGGAGGTGCCCCAGGCATCCAGGGACCTCTTGGCTTGGGGACAGCACAGGGGTCTCCAGGGCAGATCAGTGTGCTGGGTCCCTTCTGCAATTAAAGACCTGCACAGGGGTCTATTCCCTGCCTGGCAATGTCCCAGGAAAGAGTATCAGGAAAGAGGAGAGAGAGAGAGGTAAACCCAGGGTGATGTTGGCAGGTGAACAAACAGGTCTGCTCTTTTCCAGCAATTAAAATATCAGTCTGGAAATGAGTTGGCTTCCTGAGGTCTTGGAGCAGCTTCACAGCAATGGTCTGGGTGTCTCAGGAGTGGAGCACAGGTGTGGTCCTGGCTCTTCTCCATGTTACCAGTCCTGCAGCAGCTCTAGAGAAGACATGTCTGTGGCATGTCCCACCCTCTGGCTGAGCTGCTGCTGAAATATTCATCCAGCTTGAAACACTGCTGTAAACCTTGGGAGCATAAGCTGCCTTTTTCCCTTTTTGCAGGGGGTCAACCTGTATGTGAAGAACCTGGATGATGGGATAGATGATGAGAGGCTGAGGAGGGAGTTCTCTCCCTATGGCACCATCACCAGTGCCAAGGTGAGGGACTGGGGCTGTTATTGGAGTCCTGGGGTCGGCTGGCCAGTGCTCTCAGCCCTGGGAAGTGGATTGGGATCATCATCCTGTTGAGCTGTGGCTCCCTGCTGATGGCTTGTATCTGAAGCCAAGGCTGAAGGCCACACCACTCGTACTGCTCACTGTCCTGAAGAACTTGCTGATTCAGCAAGTGTTCTGTGGCTTTGCCATGTTGCCCCTGTCCCAGTGAGGTGCAGGATATGGGACCTTAAAGCCACATCATCCTGAGCACTGCACAGCCACTCTGTGGCCTGGAACCGATGTGACCCTGATACAAAGGGGAGTGACCCACGAGCCGCCTGGCTCCGGGGAGGGCGGGCTGGGCTGGTGCTTGGGAAGCCGTGAGGTGTTGGTCTCACCATCAAGACTGGTGTCAGTCTTCTCTTGAAGGCTGTGCATGTGAGTGCAGAGGGATGGTTTGGCTTTAGGGTCACCTGCCTGTAACCTGCCAGGGACAGATCCTGCCTGGCCCTCAGGCAGGGCACAGTCCCACTGATCCCCAGCCCTCACTGGCTCCAGCAGCACTGAGCACGGCAGCGCTGCTGCCCCGTGGGTCTGCTGGGGCACAGACCCCCTGGAAGGTCACAGGCTGTAGATCTCAGGCTGGCAGAGCCTCTGCCATCTTAATTTCCCCAGACCTACTGGTTTTGCCTGAGCAAATCCTCCCCTTCCCTGGAGAAACCTCTCCATGGAGCCCCATGGGCACAGCTCCTTCTGTCCCACCCTGGAGGCAGGGGCTGCAGTGGGGTGCCCAGGGCTGGCAGGTCTTGTGTACCCCCTTGTTGTGCTGTTTTTGTGGGTGCTGCAGCGATCTGTGGACTTAGCTGTCTTGTTCTAATCCAATTTTAGGTGATGACAGAGGGTGGCCACAGCAAAGGGTTTGGGTTTGTATGTTTTTCCTCCCCAGAAGAGGCTACCAAGGCCGTGACAGAAATGAACGGGCGGATCGTCAGCACCAAGCCTCTCTACGTCGCGCTCGCGCAGAGGAAGGAGGAGCGGAAAGCAATCCTCACCAACCAGTACATGCAGAGACTGGCCACCATGAGGGTCCTGCACGGCCCTCTCCTGGGCTCCTTCCAGCCCCCCCCGGGGTATTTCCTACCCCCCATCCCCCAGGTGAGTCCCCGCTGCCAAATGGCAGCCTCGCACTGGGGACCTCAACTTGCCCTGGAGGACTGGAGGAGCGGGGTGGCAGTTAGGCTGAGGAGCATCTTGTGTCCATTGTGGGCACCACAGGGTAAGAAGCACATGGAGGTGCTGGAAGGGGTCCAGAGAAGGGCAGCAAAGCTGGTGAGAGGGCTGGAAAACATGCCTTAGGAAGTCCTGCTGAGGGAACTGGGGTTGTTTAGTCTGGAGGAGACTGAGAGGAGACCTCATTGCTCTCTACAACTACCTAAAACGAGGTTGTGGTGAAGCTGGTGTTGGTCTCTTCTCCCAAATTACTGGTGATAGGATGAGAGGAAAGGACCTGAAGTTGCACAAGGGAAGGTATTGATTGGATATTAGGAAGAATTTCTTCACTGGGAGAGTGGTCAGGCACTGGAATGGGCTGCCCAGGGAGGTGGTGGAGTCACCATCCCTGGAGGCATTCAAAAAACGAGCAGATGTAGCACTTGAGGCTATGGTCTATTGGTTAGGGAAGTGCTGGGATGAAGGTTGGACTTGATGATCCTAGAGGTCCTTTCCAACCACAGTAATTCGATGATTCTTGGGTTGTGCAGACCTGGGTGCAGGCTGGCGTGGGATTAGTGGGACCAGTGGGATCAGCACTGGGCTTCTGCATAAGCAGCAGGGCTTGCCAAGATGCTGGAGAGGTACAGGCATGCCATGTAAGGGGCTGGGGATTTAGTAGCTACCAGCCACCCCCCAGAGGAGAACACCAAGGAGGAGCTTGGTGGGAAGCTGTGACCATGGAGAGCAAGTCTGCTGATGGGACGAGGGGATGGAGAAGGGTTACAGAGGTGCAAAAGCTGTGGGGAGGAGATAAGTGGAGCTGGTGAGGACAGGCAGCTGCAGGATAGGGGGTCAATCTTCAAAATGCTCTGGCACACTGTAGAGCGTGGGGTTGGGCTTGTTTGTCTGCGTGGCAGCCACCGAGATGTTCTGGGTTGGATCTGGCTCCCAAGTCACCTTGGATAATGTTCTCCTTCCCTAGCCCCAAACCAGAACTACCTTCTACAGCCCCAGCCCGGTCGTCTCGGTCCGTCCTGCCGCTCGCTGGAGTGCGCAGCCCAGCCGGGCTCCCCGTGAGTCAGCCTGGCCCAGCAGGGGCTCCCCTGGGACTGAGGGTCTCTCAAAGCACCACAAAGCTCGTGGCCACGGGGGACTTGCCTGGAGAAGCACGTGGGGGCTCGGTGCAGCAGTAGCGGTGATGGGCACGGGGGGATGAAACGTTAGGGCTCGCCCTGGAGGTGAGGTGCTCCTGAGCTTGCCACGGCCACCCCCCAACACCTCCTTCCGTGCCGCTGCACCAAGCAGCTCCACTCATCGTGCTCCATCTCCACAGCAGCGTATCCTGCAGCTACCCCCATCCTGCGGGCCGCCGCGCCGCCCCGCCGCCTGCTCTCCAACATCAGCACCATGAGGCAGGCCTCCACCCAGGTGCCCCAGGTGCCTGCCCAGGCCCAGAGAGTGGGTGAGTGTGGCAAGGACCCCTCGGACGTGGCTGTCGTGGCCGTGCTTGGGCGAGGCTGCCTGCTGCTGCTGGGGTCTGCCTCCCAAGAGGGGCCGGTTTGTGGGACTGCTCCTGGGGGAGTCTGGGTGGCGCTCGCTGACACGATGGGGCTGCAGCAGGGCCTGTGGCCTGAGGGAGGGTGTGGTACTTCAGGCAATGGGACAGCTCTCTGGTGTGCACATCGCTCTTGTTGGCTGCTGCCCCTTGAATGTATTAAAGGTGATGATGCAGCCGCAGCACCCTAGGTTAGTGCTC
>NW_008593471.1:9807-10604 GCF_000691845.1 Merops nubicus | reverse complement strand
AGCAGCAGCAGAAGGTCTTCAAGCTCTGTTGAACCACTGTCAAGGCTATGCCTTCAGTAAAGCACACCTTAGAGGTGTTTGGAGCTGTGGCCTGAGAGACAGACCTTGCTGGCACCCCTTGTGCCTGGCTGTGCTGGGGCTGTCCCTCCGTCCCAGGGTGTCCCCTTGCCACTGTGATGTGGCTGTGACCCTGCAGGGCTGGTGGGGCAGTGACCAAGCTGCCATCCTGCATGTAGTGCCAGGAGCACTCCTCATCCCAAGTGCTTCAACCCCGTGGCTGTCCCATCATCCCTCTGCCTTTTGTGTGAGTGAAGAAGAGGAGGATGCTCACTGGGGCTTGCAGTGTAGCCCCTGCTGAGGCTTCTCTGTGGACAGGCTTTGGGGAGCAGCTGAAGCAGCACAGGGTGGAAGCTGCCTGCCTGGGGAGTGGGTGGAGGTCTGATGTCCCCCAAAGCATGAGGCGGGGCAGTGTCTTCCTACAGCCCTCCCAGCTACATGCCATTCAGCCCACGATCATCTTTGGCACTAGTGTCTTGTTGCTGAAGCGAGCAGGGGACCAGGAGGGCTGCCTTTGGCTTGTCCCCTTTCATTTTGTCCTTGTCCCCTCATTTCTCTGCCCTCGCCACCCTGCAGGAGGGGAGCCAGGTGAGCTGGGGGCCAGGGGCACTTGCCCTTGCAGCCCACCCTCCCCAGGGCTCTCTCCCTCCGCTTGCTGCTGCTGCAGTCGGGCACTTCTGGAGGAGAGGCAATGAGGGGTGGGTGCCTCTGCCAGCTGGCCAGCCCTCTGCACAGGTCGG
>NW_008593471.1:9449-9676 GCF_000691845.1 Merops nubicus | reverse complement strand
GTTATTGTCGGGCTCCTCCCCACAAACACCCCCCCCCCTGTTGCAGCCAACATCGGGACACAGACGGTCAGCACCCGGGTGCCCTCCTCACCCACTCTGCCACGGGGTGCCCCGCAGTACAAGTACTCCTCGACCGTCAGGAACGCCCAGCCCATGGGACACGGGCTGCCCGTGGTGGCCCCACAGGTAAGAGTGGGGGGAGCCCCGGCGAGGCGCCCTGCCACTCA
>NW_008593471.1:469-9190 GCF_000691845.1 Merops nubicus | reverse complement strand
GAGCCCCGGCCAGCAGCCCTGCCCCTGCTGCCCCTGCTGCCCTGGCACCCCCGGGGCTGCTGCGAGGAGGGCACTGCTGGGGGAGCTGGGGCTGTGGAGCTGGCAGCCATGCGGCTCTGGCCCTCCTGGAAGTTGGCATTTGGGTATAAATGGGCAATGCCAGAGTCTGCATCAGCCTCTGGGGAGGGTTCAATGCCCTGGTGCTTTTGGGGACCAGCACCGTTTCTGCGAGTCAGGGAATTCCCACATCTCTTCCAGCCTTTGATCACTGCTCTTCTCGTCTCTGTCTGCAGGTGGGGGAACCTGCTGTACACGTCCAGGGGCAGGAGCCTCTGACAAGCCCCTCCTCAGGAGCAGAAGCAAATGATAGGTGGGTGTCACAGCTGCTCTGCTGGGCTAGGTCCAGCTCGTGGGCCTGTGCAGGCATTCCAGGACACGTGGCCTTGCATGCACCAGGGAAAGCTTAGCTGCTAGGAGAAGCTGTAAGCCTTTGTGCAGTTGCTCTGATATTCTGCTGCTTAAAAAAAAAAATTAAAATATAAATCTGGGCTGTGTTGGAAGGGTATGGAAGCAGCAAACCCACTCCCTGTCTGTATTATTGGTGCAGGGAGGGCAAAAGCACAGCAGGCCCTGGACCAGCTCCTCCCTCCCCAGGAGGAAAATGCCCCTGCAGGAGCAGGACCCTCCCATGCTCCCTCACATGTGTGCTGGCAGGCAGGCATGGGCAGCACTCTCCACCGCCCTGCCCTGCTCCCGTGGAGGGTGCTGCTGCTGCTGTTGCCTGTGCCTGGCAGCTTCCCCACCCGTGGGCACCGTGGCCTGCTGGAGCAGGCTCCCTCGTCAGCAGAGATTGTTCCATCGCCACCTCTGTGCCCCACTTCAGCAGAGAGGGCAGGAGGCTCGCACTGGCTCTGGAAATGCTGGAGGCCTTGCGCAGTGCTGATGTCCTCCCTGGTGTCTGGAGCAGGTGAGCGCCTCTACCCTCTGATCCACGCCCTGCATCCCTCCCTGGCCGGCAAGATCACGGGGATGCTGCTGGAGATCGACAACTCCGAGCTGCTGCTGCTCCTGGAGTCCCCCGACTCCCTGCACGCCAAGGTAGGAGGCACTCGGTGCCCAAGCAAATTGCATCCTGAAGGGCTCACGACCTGCTGCTGCCAGGGAAGGCGATCGTGGCCCAGAAGGTGGGCCAAGGGCTTGGATAGCTGTGAGAACAAGTAGGTGCTTGGGGTTTTTTAAGTGCAAAATGAGCAGAAAGGGCCCTGGCTTGATGGCAGAGCACCCAGTGCCCCAACATCTGCCCACCTTCAGCAAAAGAAGCTCAGGGCAGCTCCCCAAAAGCATGGGCCAAGCTCTGAGAGTGGTTTGGAGGTGGCTGGGAAGTGAGAGGTGGAAAGTGGGGTGGGTGTCACTCCCTGGAAAGAGATAGGGAGATGCTCTTTCCTGGGAACAGAAAGGAGATAACTACTATCTCTCTGCAGCACTTCTTTAGCTTCTTCCCTAATCCTGGTGCGTGTTCAGCTTTGGTTCCCATCGGAACAGTTGCAGTGAATTGGCTGCATCTCTTTGCTCCTTGGAGACAGGATTCACTTCCACCCTTCCACTGATCTTTTCTGAAGGAGCCTGAGCTCTGCTGGGTGGCGTGAGGCAGCTTCACCTGCAGAGAGGTCTGATTTCTCCCTGACTCCTATCAGAAAGGAGAGGTGCCTCAGCACTTCCCTATGCAAGAGAAAGAAGAGCTCTTTGGGGTCATCAGTCTTCTGCAGAAGCAGGAGACTTGATTTTATAATTACTATTACTGAAGTCCTTTACCTCTTTAAAGTGGATCAAGACCTGGAATATGGCACTTCCCGTGCCATGTGCTCCTACACTGGAGCAACTCAACTTCTCCTTGCCTTGTGCTCTCTTGCAAGATCAAGGAAGCGGTTGCTGTTCTCCAAGCCCACCAGGCCACCGAGATGTCACACAAGAGCAGCACCGTGGTGTTCCTGCAGTGACCCCAGGTACGTGCAGGGAGCTGTTGTAGGCACCACCCTGGGGGTGCTGTGCTCAGGGTCTCTGCTTCTGGCTCTGAAAGTAGGGATTGAGTTTCTCATCCAGACCAAGTATCTTTGACTGCAGTATTCCATTTCCTAGATTGCATCCTCCATTTTCCAGACTTAACCATGCTGCAGAGACCTGGTTCTGTATGGGTTTTTTGTCTGTGTTGACAAGGGCAATGACTGTGCAACCAGAAAAGCAGAGAGGAAAGGACCTTGCTTTCCTGTATGTCTAGTGGGGACCAGCACAACCTTTCTTGGGTCTACCCAGTGGTTTTTTGCAGAACTTTGACAGTAGATACCCTATAAAATGTTGTGGTCCTGTGTGGGCTTGCTCAGGAGAGCTGGTCCAGCTGCTGAGGCCGGCACAGACACGTTAACAAGCAACTCAGACTCTCATGTAGCCCTTGAAGAGTCTACTGTCTTGACTCATGATCTCAAGGAAACTGTTAATCCCAGTTCAGGTGAGCTTCATATTGTCTGTATGAATTTTTTCCTCTAGCAGCTGAAAACTGCCTCTGTGGGTTCTCTGTTTCTTGTAGACATTGGGACTGAGTGTGAGCCCTGAGAACATTGCCTGTGAAGAAGAGCAGCAGGAACCCTGCCGTGTTTTTGGAATTGTGCCCATACAGTGATGCTGGCTTGCCTTCAATGCCCCATCCTATTTTTTGTGTGTTGTAAACCTTGTGGAATTGCTTCCTCCTGCACCCTAAGAAATTCCCACATTAGTTCTCTTCTTGCCCCCTGTGAAATGTAGTGTGGAACCCAGCCTGGGTCAGTTGCCCAGGAGGTGACAAGTTCCGTAGTTTTATTTTTCCCTGTAGTTGACACTAATAAAGAACTGATGCCTCCACACCCAACGCGTGGGCTGGTTCCCTTTGCAGAAGACAGCAAATACTTTTTCTCTGTTTCATGTAGGTGGAGGGATGGACTTAAGTCAGGCTGCTGTAATTCCTGTCTGAAGCTTGTGATGCTGGCAGGGCAGCAGTCCCAAGAGCCGACAGGGTTATTGCCAACCCAGTCTCTCCTCATCCTTTCCGAGACTCTAGGATGGCTTTAAGCAAACTTCATCTTTGCTTTAAGCAAGTACCAGCTACCTGGAGTTTATCCTTTCTAGCCAGTTGTTTTTAACTTCCTTTTTAAAAGACATTTGTCTTCCTGTGGTTCTCCTTTTGTCAAGGACCTTGTATGTCTGCAGGAGTACTGGCACTGAGTGTCTTCTGCTGGCCACCACACTGTGTCCGTTTGTGGTGCATAAGACCCAATCAGAAGGCAAATCAAATCCTGGGCTGCACCAAAAGCAGCATGGCCAGCAGATGGAGAGAGGTGATCCTGCCCCTCTGCTCTGCCCTGGGGAGACCTCACCTGGAGTCTGTGTCCAGCTCTGCAGCCCCCAGCACAAGAAGGACGTGGAGCTGTTGGAGTTTGTCCAGAGGAGAGCCACAAAAATTATTAGAGGGCTGGAGCAGCTCTGCTGTGAGGACAGGCTGAAGGAGTTGGGGTTGTTCAGCCTGGAGAAGAGGAGGCTCCAGGGGGACATTACAGTGACCTTCCAGTACCTGAGAGGGGCTACAGGAAAGCAGGGGAGGGACTGTTCACAAGGGTTTGTAGTGACAGGATGAGGGGTAATGGCTTTAAGCTAGAAAAGGGGAGATTTAGGTTAGATGTTAGGAAAAAGTTCTTCAGTATGAGGGTGATGGATCCCTGGAATAGGTTGCCCAGACAGGTAGTGGAAGCCCCCTCCCTGGGGACATTCAAGGTCCGGCCGGATGAAGCTCTGAGTAGCTTGATCTAGTTGGAGATGTCCCTGCTTATGGTGGGGGAGTCGGACTAGAGGAGCTTTGGAGGTCCCCTCAGCCCAGACATTCTATGATTCTATAACCCAGCCTTTCAGGTATTGTGGAGTAGCTGTAAATTGAAAGCTGCTTCTCCAATGCATGTTCCTGATCAGTGGTTTCAAGGAGTCACTGATGGGCCTGAAGACATTCATAACCACATCATGTCCCATTGGGATGCTCCCTGATCATGGGAGTAGCTGGGGCATGCTATTGCTGAGTTCTGCTCTCTGGGTCTCTCCCAGAACATGGTGCTGTTATCATCCTGGCCATAATGCTCTGCTCTTCCTAGTTAGGAAAGGAATTTCAGTCCCTTGAGCCTGGCAATGTATTGACCTTACTTGACTCCTTCCTTGAGCTGCCAGCAGCACACCTCCATCAGCACCACCTACTTTTTTTTTCCTTCCAACTTGTGTTGCCATCTCAATCTTCCTTCTGTGTTGTATCATGTCTCACTTGAGCTTGCTGCTGAGTCATCCCTCCTACCTCTTATTTTCCCTCCAGCATTTTAATAGAATCACTTACACATTTCCTCCTCCATCGTGCCTGCTCTGCTCAGCTGGGACTCTTCCCCGGAGCTTTTAATCATTCTTTTTTCCTGCCTTTGTATTGCCAATTCTCCCTCAGACCTCTTTGAAATATTTAACTGATCATTGTAGTGGATGTCTCAGCCTGGAACTGTGCACTATTTAGATATGTCCTTCTCAGTGAGATGCTTACAAAAGACTTTAATCCACTTGATATACAGGGCTTTCATTTATTTCTCCCAAAGTGTAGCTGTCCGGAAGCTTTTATGCTTTATCTCTAGAGTAAAAAAAAGTCAATTTGCATGAGTATAAAGCATATAAGGAGCTGGAATGGAACTGTACAGGTAAGCTTCATTCTGCTGTTGCCTAGATGGTCTGCAACCTTTTTTTGGGTGTAACAGGGCAGGTCAGATGCACCTGTGACATCGCCTGCAATATTGGTAGGTATTTGGTATAGCTGGGCTGGAGATGACAACTGTAAAGCTAGAGGGAAAAGAGTGAGGCCAAGGAACAAGGGGGCATCAGAATAGCCTGAGAGAGGATGTGGACAAGGATCAGGATTTTAAAAACAGTTATCAGAAAGGATGAAGTTGGAGCTTGGGTTCCCCATATCTGGATCTGTATACTGGAGTTCTCAGAGTAGCTCCCTGGAGGAGCTCATTGGGGAAGGCTGAGGCCTTAGGGAGCTGAGGCAGTAGCAGCACCAATGCAAATGTCAGTCTGGAGTCTCCAGCTAGGAACAGTTGCTGGGGCTTTTTGAAAAGGCTGGATGAAGGTGTGTCTCTGACAAACAGTCTCTGGCTGCTCCTGTAGACAGAGCTACCTTTGCATGTCCTGCACAGACAGCAGCACTCTTACTGCAACAGAAGCAGATAGGAGCAGAAATGACCCTAAGCCTGAAGTAGAACGTCTTGTTGCTGTGCTTGATCTCTCCCTGCCTGGTGGTATTGCTGGGGGAAAGCCTTAGAGGTATGAAAATGCTATTGCTGTTGCTGAGAGGGGAAAGAGACAGTGAATGCTGCTGCTCAGAGGCCTTGTACTGAACTGTAGTTGAACAGTGCAGGTATTTGCCACTCCAGATAACAGCAGGGCTGTTAAAAGCATAACTTAATCAAGCGAAGTCAGTCTTCCTCCTGTGATCTGCAACCTTCTGCTTATCTGTTACTTCTGCTACTGAAAGCCTGTGCTTCCCCACCCAAAATCCATCACGCTTACTTGCTGAGAGTTCGGGCAAGTGCTGCTTGCAGGATTGATGGAGCTGCTGGGCATGGGAGTGGGGTGAAGGGAGCAACTTGTGCCCCCGTAGGGGGAATTCTTTCAAGCCCTGGCCCCTTACAGCTGGGAATACAGCCCTGTGTTCTAAACACTTCAGTGGGATACTGGCCTGAAACCCTGACTGCTGGGAGAAGCAAGGTGGAAAACAGAGATCTGAACCCTGGCTTGGGGGCTAGCTTGTCTTCTGCTCTGCACTGTAAGCTGGCTCTGGGCTAGTGTTGTCCAGCATCTTGACTCGCTAGCTGAAGCACTCTACCCATGCTCAGTGTGCCAGGCTGAGCAGCAGCAGGAAACCCTGATGTATCTGCACTAACAGAGCAAGGCACTACTGCACCACAGCACTGGAAGTCCTCTGACAAAAATGGGGGGACGACATGAAGTGGTTACAAGAGAGTTCTGGTCCCCCTATACCATTCATCACATAAAAACCACAGCTCTAAAGTAAAAATAAACATGGCTTTAATGAGAACTGGTTTTAACAGTTCATACAGTAACTCTAAATCTCTTTAACTACCATTTTAAGTCAGTGCCATCACTACCACATAAGAAGAACAAAAAGTATAAAACATGCATTGAAATAAGAAGCCAGACTTCAGCTGGGCTGTTACTGCATATCCTCCTCCCATAGCAACTGCTCCAAAGGCACAGAGGAGCTAAAGTGGTTTTTAGAAAACAAACAAACAAAAAAAAAACCCCAACTGTAAAACTCCCAAGCACCCAGAATCCTAGAATCTGAAAGGAGTAGTGCACAGTGTTAACAAGGCAGGCTTAACTTGCTGCTGTTTTCTTAAATGTGCAGAATGGTTCAAAATAAAAGAAAGCTGCTACTGTAAACATCTGCCCAGCCACACTAAGCAGCAGAAACTCAGCTGAGGGCCAGCAGGCAGCAAGGGGGAGAGGCAACAAGCTCAGCCCTGGGCAAGTAACTGTGCCCCCATTACCAGAATGGTGCGTGGTGCTAGGGCAACTGCAGCAGCTCCTGCAGCAACCTCATTTAAGTAGTAGCAGCACAAATGCAGCAAAACTGTCACCTGAATAAGGACACACACACACAAAAAAAAGGCTCTGTAGCTCTTCAGAAAGAGAACAGCCACTTCGCATGCATCTTAGCCAACATGGAAAAGGTCCCTGAGGCCAATGGTTCCAGGCAAGTTGACTTCATCCAGGGAAGTTCACCTCTATGCCTCTCAGGGAGGGGCATTAAAAGTTTCAATGATCTCAGAGCCAGATAATAGACTTTGATACAGATCATGTGTCTTAACATTCCTTGTGCTGGCACAGAACCTGATACACCTCAGCAGCATTGGAAGATAGATAGATTTTTATACCCATCCTGTGTTAAGGTTGGACCCTGTAACAATACCAGAAGGGAAAAAGATTTCTCCTCCAGTGGAAAACAAAGCTTCCCTTGTTGCTTGGTTACCCTAGGCTCTGTTCAGTTCTTGCAGTAATCTCAGTGCTGCTGTGTTCTTTGGTTCAGTTTTCAACAAGCTCTTGATATCGGCAATACTTGATTTGTAATCCTAGAAGGACAATATTTTTTAAGTGTTAGTACATTAAAAATGCAGTGTAAAGGACATCTCCAGCCCTGGACATGCACAAACAGGGTTCTGGTGTTTGCCTAAAACCATTCAAGAACTCCTGACCTACCTTCAGTTCTTTAAATGCTTGAGCACGTCTGTAGAGTGCCTTGACGTTGTTAGGCTCTAACCTCAGAGCTCCCGTGCAGTCCTGCACTGCCTCCTGGTACTGCTGCAGGGCCAGGTAACAGAGAGCTCTGCAGCACAGACACCTGGTTAGACACCTCTGGCTAACAGCAGCGTCTCCTGCTCCAACATACACCACAGACCTCAGCCAACCCCAGCCAAGCATGAAGCTGGACTCCAAAACCAGGCTTTATCCTCCTACATTATGTCACCTTACTTTGTGAGCTCAAGTTTGTTTCAGTTAAAAGGAGGGAAAAAAGGAAAAGTTTTTCCATCTGATAAAAAAAGAGGATTTTTAGAGCTACTTGCTCTAAAGTGAGACCTGCACTTTAAGGATGCAGGTTCCTATCTATACCAGTCCAGAATATACTCTGCTGACTGTAATTGTCTTAGAAGTACTTGGAATCATTAAGTACAGCAGTGTATAATTTGTGGCTCATGGAGAAACACACATTACTCAAACTACTACAGTCCTGGCAGACAAACATTAGAGGGTGAAATCCCTTAGCAGCCCTAAGCAGAGTGTCTCCAAGGGTTTTTGCAGTCCCTGATCAAAGAACATTATACAAACCATAGGGAAGAGTGAGCTTGGGGCAAACATGTGGGTGGTTTTGTTTTATTAATTTGTTTGGGAGCAAAAATTAGTGCTGTCACAAGTACCACGGTGGGTTTTATAAAGGGCCAAGAAGTACTTGGGCAAAGAGCTGGGCAATACCTATTGGTGTATGTTGCACATTCCTGGCTGAGCTTTAAACTCTCGCTGTACTTCTCAACTGCTTTTTTATGGTTTCCTTTCTTCACAAGTTCATTTCCTTCTTCCTTCAGAGTCCGAGCTCTCTCCGTGCCAGCAGCAGCCTGGTCTGGAAACAGCATAAAAGAATACAGAATGCTGTAAAAGTGACAAGATCAGCACAGCCCTCAGAAAAGAAATATTCCTATACCAGAGGTGAGACACAAAACATCAAAGGATCCAGAGTCAACCAAAAAGGCTGCAGCAGAGCCAGACCCAGGTTTCTCCAGGCCCCAGCCCCAGCTACAGACAGGCCAAGCAGGAAGGGCAACTGTCTTGTTCATCACCCTTCCGAGCTGCAGGGCTCTGTGCCCGGCCCCAGGGCATGCTCTCACCTGGTTCTCCCCTCGATGCAGGTGCAGTGGCAGGAGTGTTTGCCCCGGGGGCCTCAGCAGAAGGAACGCTCCACCTTGTCTGAGCAGAAATGGGGACTGTGGGGATTGGTGGGAGCTTCTGGCGCCAGTCCACACCGTCCTTCTCCATCAAGGCCCTAGTCATCCTGGAAGAGACAGCTCACTGTCCGGGTGATGGCAGAGACAGTCACCCGGG
>NW_008593471.1:0-382 GCF_000691845.1 Merops nubicus | reverse complement strand
CGGCTGGACAGGCCATGCAGTAGCCAGTAGGGTCACTTGGTAACCTGGCCCACGTATTGAGGACAGCATCTCTCCACTAACCCCTTCACACGCATCTTAACTAAGTTCCTTCTACAGGCAGGACGTTAATGAAAAGCCCTTCTTCACATCAGCAGGGCAGACTCACCACAGGCCAAGGGCTGCGAGTGCTCAGGTGAGCAGCAGAAGTGCCTGTCACTCCTCAGCCTCACGAGCAGTGAAGTGAAGCAGACAGCTCCAGGAGGAGAAAACAGCTACAGCAGCCTGGAAACCCCCTCAGCACAGGCAGGCTTAAAACACATGGCACTGCAACTTGTAGCTTACTATTTCCTTCAAGCCGGGCACTGAGCGAAGCAGAAGCTGT
>NW_008593470.1:0-24701 GCF_000691845.1 Merops nubicus | reverse complement strand
ATTTATAAATATATGTATAAAAACACACGTATATGTGCACAAATATACTCACCTGTACTTCTTGTGTACATACACGTGTTAAACGAGTGCTTCAGGATACAAAAGGCAAATATAAAACTGGCTAGATGGAATATTGTTTATTTCAGCATATTGAACCAAACACCCCCTTTGGAAGGTGATCACAGGGCACGCTCTGAGCTGTGGAAGATACAAAGCAGCAGCATCTGGCTCCTTAAATATCTCCACAGGCACTTGTAATGGCATCTTTGAAGTCATCTGTGCATCTGTCACATGTTTAGTCTGCTTATTGACTGCCCCAGCTGAGCACCATTTTGATTCTTTCAGATGTTGAATAATCTGAGAATAAATCTCAGGAAAATCCCTCCTAATATCACACACATGCTCTTCCAAAATTAATATGGGGACAGGACACTGCTTCATTCCCACATTTGAATTTTTTTTTGTTTTTTTAATGATGCTAAGACTTTCATTTAAAAACTGCTTCAGTGTGATCATTCTAGATCCCATATAACATTGGCCAGGAGAGAAAAATAACTATAAATGGCTTAACTTAGCTGCAAAAGTTATAGGAGTTATTCTTCCCACTGATGCAAACCATAAAATTCAACATTGTGGGTGTCCTGATGGATAAACTGTTGCAGAATAAGATCATCTTTATGTTTTCCATTGGTATTTTATTATTCAAAATATCTTCTGAAGACTAATTTTGATTTAGAAAACTAGATATAAAACACAGAATAAGGAACAGTGATAATACTTTGATATAAAAGATGAGCATTTCAGGCTATCTGATTTCACAGTTATGATCTTAAAACATCCCACAATACGTTTTCATCTCATATATTCTTCCTCTTAGGTCTGTGACAAATCAGCTAGCACAAGGATGAAGCTGGAATTCCATTTTCCATCTTCATGAATCCAAATATTCAGGGCTTAGAATTAGTCCATGACTTAGTTAAGTTATTGATAAACTTGACTATTTTTTTTCCCAAAGCAGTAAGTTGAAGCAGGAGTTGCTTTGTTGTATCAGAAAGTCAGAGTCTGGGCAACTAGTACCGAAAATTCTTGATGTAGAAGATTAAGACAATTTTAAGTGTAAAATCAAGGAAAAAAAATGATTGTTTCTTAATAATACTTAAAGCTCTGTTCAACCAAAATTCTACTTGAATAGAAAATGGCTTTCTAGAGAAATTACCTCAAACAAAACAAAACAAAACAAAACAAAACAAAACAAACAAACAAACATACAAAAAAACACAGGAGGGAAAGATGGTAGAAGGAATGAGGAAAATCTGTTGTGAGAAATAATGATGCTATTGCAAAAAAAAAAATATTATCTTTTTTGTTAAGTTAATGAGAGTTAGTGATCTAAAGAGAGGAAAAGAAGGTAGCCACATATTTACATGTTAAAATCAGGTCTAGCTCCCTGTACTTAAGAAAAACTGTTTTTTTTCAGAGCTTTCTAAAAATCACATAATTTGTAAGAATACAGGAATGCTCTGCTAAGTAGGTGATTTAACCCCACCCCTACTCAGATATGTAGGGCTGTTTATACTTGTCAAGAAATATCTCCTCTCAAAACAATGGACTAAAAATAAAAAACAATTATCCTACTATTGAATACTCACCTCGTTTTATTTTATAGTCAAAATTATTTTTTATTTTTTAAATTTTTACACTAAAAAGCCAACTGTGTATCTGTAAAATATACTGAATTTTCAAAATACACAAAGTTCAATAAAACTAATTTCCAGTTATTTTCATCTCTTTCCCAAATGTTTGCTCTGGCTTCTTCACAAGAGAAGGTATCATGTCCTTTCTAATTTGGTTCTTCTTAGCAATAATTATTTAAAGATTTATATATTTATTTGAGGGAATTGGGAGTCTTTGCATCTTTTGAAGAATCTCTAGTAAAACCCTAGTGTTAAGTGTAACTCCTGCCATCACCTAAGGCCAGAACTGGAGAAACTTGGCCACGTTGTGTGAACACAACACAAAACAAAGGTTTTGGGCAAGCTTTCTCAGGGTCTGGAAACAGAAAAAAACCTCACGTGTGGCTCTTTGCCTGATCTAATATGCTCCAGTCCTTAGATGGGTGAGATAGTCTTAACTGAACACAACAAAAACAAAGACTGTTTTGATTTCAAGGCTTGAAGAAGAGGTCTACCTCACATTATGCAGAAGGCACCATCACTGTGCTGTTGGCATATGCTCTCTCTGAAAGCTACACAGCCATTGCAGCTTCTCTTTTTGTAACTTCTAGCCTTGGTAAGGTTGGGAGTGTTTTTGGGAGTACTTAACTCTGCCTTATTACACACACAACACTCTATGTGTTTGCATGTTTAAGGCAAATCTAAAGGGGGTTCCAAATATATTTAAAACTATGTGAAATTTTCCATGGTAGAGATGTTGAAGGAAGTCATATCACCCTGTGACACTTAAAAGAGATTTCCTGACCCTATATGTGATTAAACTTCCAGATATGAAAAAAAATCTTAACATAAAGGCATTCTCCTCCTTCCTGCAATGATCTCACCCCTACTGATGTCTCTGCAGGGACATGTTCTACAATCACACATCTCCCACCTTCACCATAGACATTTAGACAGGAAGTTGCACCTTCAGATAACTCAGGCTGAAGGAAATTTCAGTGGATCTCAAGTCTGACTTCTTGCTCAAAAAAGGACCAGCTATGAGATAAGAAGAGGTCATTCATAGTCTTATCTGGTCAGGACCTGAGAATCTTCAAGGACTGAGATCACAGAGCCTCTCCAGACAATCTGTTCCAACACCTGACTGCCCTCATGGAGAAATTATCTCCTGTCATCCTGTTGTACAGCACTGTGAAGACCCTCACTTGTTATCTGTTTTACTTCCTTGTAGTTATGGAAAGGTTGTGGCTAGGTCTCCACAAAACCATCACTTCTCCAGCATCTATTCACATCAGCATCTGGAGTCTTCCATCACTTCTAGAAGGAAGGAAATTTTCTCGTCAGTGTTAGAGGACAAAGGACTTCTCTTTTTGCTTTCTTTGATTCCTTTGTGACTGAGAGGCACATTTTCAGAAAACATAAACCTTAATTCTTGTACAGTCTTTTCAAAATTTCCTCCTTGTAGAAGAGCAAAGTAAAACACACACACTGTCACGAATGTTTGGAAGATCTGCATAGTCCTATCATCTCTAAGGCTCTGATTATTACCAATCTCTGCTGTTCTAGGCTGAAGAATATTTCTGAACACCTCTCTTTTGACTAAGTCAACACTTTCAAAGAAAAAACATGGAACTGATCTCACCATCACACCAATGAGCAATCCCCGAACAGGCAATCTTATTGTGACCTTCTGCCATATACTTCCAAACACCAGTAAAGTGGCAAATTATATAAGGTCTCTGATTCTCTACAAGATAACATACATCCTCAGGTTATTACAGATGAGGTGTAGGTTGGATATTCAAAAAAATTCCTTTCCCAAAAGTCTTGTCAAGGTCTGGTCCAGGCTGCCCAGGGCAGTGGTGGAGTCCCCATCCTTGGAGGGGTTTCCAAACCATGCAGATGTGGTGCTGAGGGACATGGAGCAGTGAGGACCTGGCAGTGATGGAGCAACACTTGGACTTGATGATCTTAAAGATCTCTTCCAACCAAAACAATCCTAAGTTTCTATGATTCTCTAGGAATACTTATGCTTTGTTTAATTTACTCTTCCATATATAATAACAAAGACATTTTAAATCATACATGAAACATTCACTTGCATTCTTAATTAAAACAAAAAATAACAACAGAGATTCTCCGACATTGCTTTTCTATTTTAACGTTCTTGTTTTGAAAATCATTTAGCAGTTGTGTTTAATCACCATAACATCTCACCTTGAACACACTGCATCTTGTACTGTACTGAAAAGCAAAGCCTTGTATAGACAGATGTACTCTGTGATGCCACTTTGAATGTCAATAAAACTGACAGAACAAAGGAAGACGGAGAACGTGTAATCCATTTGTCTTACAGGACCTCTATAGAGAAGACACAGCATCTGTTATTGAATCTTATTCAAATAACAAGGAAACATTTAATAACTAGTGTCACGCTCAGCACAAAAGATAAATGTCGACTACACCTATCATGGGCAGCAAACACCAGTGCAAATACTCTTGATGAGCACACACCTGACCTGACACATCCAGGAGTTACAGCACAGCTTCACACAGAGAAAACAGCTCTGGCCAGCGAGTGCCACAGCTGCATGACCACAGCCTGTGCCTGGGGTGAGGAATGCTCTTGAGAGATCCCAGCTTCCCATCTGAAGCTCCCTCCATCGTGTGCCCTTGCCCTTGAAGAAGTTGCACGTTAGTGAACAAGGACCCTTGGTGCTGAGCCAAACCTATTGTTGACACATATGAACATTTTGGATGCAATATTTCCTTTTACTGCTTCTTCCACTCTTCTTTTTTTCTTGGGTGTTTAGATAAAAAGCTTATAGCATATCCTCAAAAAGTGTATTTATTCCTTATGGTAACAATGGTCATAATTTTAATGCCTTTAGTAAAATTAACACATTCAGATACTGAAGCAACATTTCCTAGCAAACATTCCACGTTACCTCTGTGTCATTTTCTCTATCAGAAGTTATTCAGCTTTGTATGTGTGAAAGGTATCACTCTACTAGCCAGCAAAAAAAAGGCACACACCCTTATTTTTCTAGCTAAGCAACATTTTCAGTTCATCCATCTTACACGTGCACCCCAGCTTGATTCTGAAACAGGAGTGTCCTATGAAGGAGCACTATGGAAGCAGGGAAAGGACTCAGCTTGTTCTGCAAATACTTCTAGATTTTTTTTTTTTCAAGTGTTCAGATTTTTTTAATTTCTTTTTTTAAGATTGAGTCAGGATGTCATCAATTCCCTGTAAAAATTTTTTAAGGAAAAAAATTCTTCAGAGAAAAGTTCCAGAACATTTTTCTGCCTGGGAAGTTCTACTGAAATCCTTTGAAGTATGCACCTTACAAAGCAAGCAGTACACACACCAAGATCTGGAAAAGACTTCTCCACTCTAAGCAGCTGTCTGCTTTAACACCTTGAGAGGAAGATTTACCCATTGATTAAGGCACTGAAAATTACAGATTGGGTGGTGGTGGGAAGTTTCTCAGGAATTCATCCCATTCAACCATTGTGCTCAAAGCTGAGTCACCTAAAGCTGGTTTCCCAAGACTGGGTCTGTTCAAGTTTTTAATAACTCCAAGGGTGAAGATTCCTAAACCTCTCTGGACAAGCTGTCCAAGCTTTTGACTGTTTCATAGTACAAAACATTTTCTTGTGTTTAAATAGATTTCTTGTATTTTGTTGTGTGTGTAGTCAGGAGTCAGAGGTTCAGTTTCCAGTCAAGGCAGATTCTGCAAATCACTTTCTGAGGCAGGCTCCTTGTGAAACAGGAATAATAGTATCTAGTCTCTCAGACTTGTGTCACACAATATATCTATTAAAGATTTTAAAGCACTCAGGATGCTCTGAAAACATGGTTCATATGAAGAGTTTTAACGAGACAAAAAATAAAGGTATGACATCCTTTTCTTCCAGGAAAAGGAGTTTCAAAGGTGGTCAGAACAGAGGTTCATAACACTTTTATTAAAACAAAACTTGTTCTCCAGTAGATATTTAACTTGCTCATTCAGAGTACTAATGTAAACAATATTGTGAGAAAGGGGATAAAAAATGAACAGGTTGTTCATTGCTTCATTCACTAGAAAAAACACTTTAAAAGTCAAAGATTTTTTCAAGTTATGGAAATGATGGAAAAAACATATGTTTATTGTGATACGTAATATCTTACTACTAGTGCCTAAACTCTATTTCTAAACTTCATATTCTGTTGAGGTTATACTGAAAGTCACTAGGTTTAATAATCCAAGAGCCAAGTCTGGTGATTCCCACTCCTTGGCTCTTCCCTGGGCTGTGGCTTGAGTCAGGATGTCATCAACACCTTATAAAAACTCAGAGTTGAAGAAAGACAACTTTGACAAACTCTTCATTCCTTCCTCTAATTGTTTACTAACAGCAGAATAAAAGCATTGGTTGTTTGGGTTGTTTTTTCTGCTTTTGGCCAGTGCAGGTCGAAATGTCCCCAGATCCATTTGAGGTGACACATCAATGTATAAGTGTCAAGGCAAATCAACCAACTTCATACAGAGGAAAAACATGGTCAGTGCTACACTCCCAATATTTAAATTTCCAATTTAAATGAAAAACAGTTGGGTCAGTTAGGATGACATGAGGACACAAGTCTAGAACCAAGCTGAAACATATACTGCTAGATCATTATCAAGCCTTTCTTTTTTGGCTTTCCAGTAATTTCAGCTTCTCAGTCACACATACTTGAAGAGGAATCAGCTTTGGCTTGTAGGAATGGAAGAAAGTAACTCATTGAGGGATCTAGGCAACACAAAAAAAGATTATTTGTATGGGAAAGATAGCATGATAGAAGCTACAGATTACTACAGTCAGATGAAATTTTGTGTTTTGGCTGAAGATTTTCACACTCGAAATAAGATTTTAATTAAATGTCAGTGCTTCATCCAGACTAGATTTATATACCTCAAGTGACGAAACTTCTGTGAATAGATCCAAGGTGAAACGATGCCAATTTTATTGATGAAATGGTGAAATTTTTCTATCAGACAGATGGAAAGGCAGCTTCTCAGAGAAAAAGCTAAAAATACGAGGTGAAACCACAAAATGATTAGGTATTTTTACAAATGGTAAAAATGTGATTGTCCTTGCTTGTTTAGCTGCAGTTGCACAAGGAAAAAAAAAATTCACCCTTCTGCTAACACTGTTATAGCATCTCTGGGAATTGTGTCAGCATCTGTATTTCCAGAGTAGCCACCATATTGTTTCCATCATAAGCCATAAACCTGAGTCCCTTAATTTTTCCTCAAGTGGGGATATTTAATTCTGAGCACTCCCACCAAAATCAATGGCCAAGTAAAGTATCTCTCAAAGCGTAACAAAAAATTACAGGATTTGACATTTGCCAGATGTTATCATTGCACATAAGAAGCTAGACGGACAGACAATAATTTCCAAAGTTATGGAGGCACCTTAGAGGGTTTTTTTGTAATCTTATTAAAAATCAAATTCACAACATCAATAGATCCTTCCTGTGCTATGTAATTACATTACAGGCATTTAATTGAAACTAAATAGAAATGAAAGTTTGCCTAGCATAGACATGTTCTGATGGTAGAAACTCAGCAGGAGGGTGCTAGCTTATTAAAGATGTTCTTCATCTGCGTAGCACTTCGGGAAATAAATATGTTTTCTTTTGAAGTACTCTTTGTCATTTGAGAACATTCTAGCAATAAAACGAAGATTTTTTTCAGTTAAATATATTAGCAAAGAAGTTGCGTTTTTAGAAATATGACCCATTGAATCAAAAAGGTGAAAGTGAAGCTTTATCACCGGAGAGTTTCAGCTGAAAAATAACACAGGCACACAATTTAGTTGCTAGCTAGTGAAGCTAGTGGTTTTATTTTACTCACATTAATGTGAAACACATCAACTGCAAAAATAAACTCCTCACTTTAGCGAATAATTTGAGATATTGCTCAGGGGAAGCACTTTTAAAAATTCTGAACTATCTTGAAAACTCTCCCCTTTTAGAGGGTTTTATCAGTGGTTCCTACAAGAATAATTATGTAGGGGTGAGTTTTGCCAAGAGAAGTGTGCAGCAACAACTTCTGATGAGCAATATGAAATTACCCTGAGGGTCTTTGCAAAAAATGACTACCCCAGAAAAATCTAATTGTCCTATAGTCCAAGTTAGAAGGGCTTCTGGTTTTATTCTGCTCTTAGTCCTTTGATTAGCTGTGTATCATGAGGTTGAGTTAAGGAATTACTTAATATTATTTCCATATGTCATGCTAACATTTACCAAGAGACTCTGCTAGACAAGAAAAAGAACTTTCTTAAATAATCAATTACCTTATATTAATTTAAATTATTATTTTTTTTCTTCTTTTTTGGTCAAGGAAACCACAGTTCTCTCATGCATTACACAGAACTACAGAAAAAAAATTACTCAAGTGTTTATGAGAGATGACAGGAAGGGGTTAAATATGGGGCTAAATTTCAGAGCAAAGTATCACAAACTTGCTGATGTAGGAACTCTCTCCAGAGGAGGCAACATATAGACTGCACCATTTACTTGCCAATTAATCCAAGGAGATACATTGACATTAGTTCCAGAAGGAGATGCTTGCCTGCCCACTTGCCTAGAGGTAAAAGCTACGTTTGCAGCTACCAAACAGCAGGACAGAGGAAATAAATGGGGAGAGAAATTAGGAAAAGAATGCAAGGATTTTCCTCCTATTCTTGTTTTTCTCCAAAAACAAACAAAAAAAAAAAGGCCAACATTCAAGCAGCTATCCTGCTTGATACAATGAAAATGAGCTTCATTTATCACAAAAATGCCTTAAAAGTTTTTAGCTTCTCTTACAGGAAAAGGGATTAAGCCAATGCCTAAAAACATAGATTTGTCTTAACAAAGGAATGGTGAGTGCATCTTGCAGAGAAGACAAATAAAAATACATTTCCTGCATGCCACATAAATGTTGACACAAACAAACTCATATTTACACTCCCTTGTTTAAACCTGGTAAGAAATACTTTGATGAGGTAAAATGAATCACATAATCTGTGCAGTACTCCGAGCAGCCCACAGTCTCACATCCTGCTGGAAATGGTTCCAAGCGTGGGAAACAGGCAAAAATTAATTCCCTGAGGGGCACATGGCCCAATCCCCAACAGCAGTGTTAGGTTTTGCTGCACACTGCTGTTCCTCCATGTGGGTTAGGGTAAAAAGAGTTCACCAGGAGCTGTTGAGAAGCCACAGCCCATGGACCTCTCCAGTGTCTAAGGGACCATCACAGAACGTTATAGTCTCAATGCAGACGTGCCTCCTTATTTTAAAAAAGATGCTTTGCCTTTCTTCCTATTTTTATTGTATGGATTTATTTTTTTTTTGGTAGATCTATAATTTGTAGGAAGGGCCATGATTACTTTCAATTATTTGGTAAGCTTCATTAAGGTTTTGAAACCCTCCAGCGTCTGAGCTCCTTTACCTTTATTCAGACTAAATTTCTGTTCCAAGCCAATGGAAAATTTTCCCATGTGACAAGGAGAAGATTGGCAGAACAAACAACAGCTGAACTACTTGTTTTTGGTTGAAACTCACTCTTGACTGAATAAAATTCCCTTACTTTTTATATCCACCAGCAAAGCCTTGTTATTCACTTATTGAGTTATTTTTTCTCCTTAATCACCATGTTGCATTAATATTTTTGTTTATGATTTTGTGTGTTGTCATTATATACAGGGTACCCAGGTAAATGAAGAAGAATGATACACACTGCCATTTCCAAAGCCCTGTGGAGTCATTGAAAGTTTTTAGTGAACCAATGGTTACCCCATACAGTCGTTAAAATGATTCACTTTTGCCTGGTCTCCCAAAGCTGCACTTCTAGAGGCCAAGTCAGTTTTGTGATTTCTATAAAGAGAGGAGAGCAATTACTCTGAGGCAGGAATGGGTGCCTCCTACTTCTGTGGATGGTCCCAGGGTCCCATTCATGATAAGATAAGCTAGTGATGAAAGGAACTGAATTTCTTTATCTTACAACAGCTGCCAGAGCTCCCAGGGGAGCAAGGCCAAGTCCTGGAAACCCAGAGAAATGGAGAACAGGTTGAAAGTGTGGAAAACACCACTGGAGCAGGAACAGCCTGATGAGGCAGAGGTTGTTAATGTGATCATGTTACCCCCCCCAAAAAAAGCATTATATTTCAGCTTAAGAAAACATAAAACTTCAACACTTCCAATAAAGTCGATCCTAAAAATGCTTCAAATAAGGCAATGTGCCATGGATCTATGCCAGGTCTTGTTACTCTACGTGCAAGGTCAATGGTATCACACATGAGTGCTTTGAAAGTTAAAGAAAAAAAAAGGAAACTGTTTTGTATCTAGAGAATCACAGCCCTCTTTTGGAATTGTGTCATCTGTTGCAGGGTTTATGTCTCTACTGTACATCACAGGGGGAAAAAAAAAGTGAACATTCAGCAGTTTTTATATTTTTCCTTTCTTTACATATTTTTATGTGTACAAAGAGTTATTGTGAAGGAAAACATCTTTGCTTTTACTGCTATTGCTGCATGCCATCATTAGCAAACAAGTTCCACTACAAAACTATATTTCTATTTTAGATGCATTACTGCATCCTGCCTTCCAAATTACACAATAACCATGCTAAACAGCTTAGCTTTATTTTTCTAAGAATAGGATAATTTGTAAATGTGACAAACAGTAATCATCTTACACTTAAGATGAGTCAAACAGACATTCTCCTTCAGCTGAACTTTCTGATGACAACCTTTGGAATTGACAGATTAAAAGTGATTCGTAGCTGTCAGAACTGTATAGCTTGCTGAACAGAATATGCATAAAAAACTTTACAGATAACTGTCTGTGGGCTTGCATGGCAGGTTATCTTCCTATACCCACTGCCAGTTAAATTAATAGTGTCATAATCTATCTTCCCTGTCAGGTGTAAATGACTTTACCACATCAATAACTAGTTTACAATGATGTCCCTCCAATATTTAAGACTGTATATTGATTTCACGGTTTGCACAGAATAACACATATACAACCCCCCCTATTTTGTTGTAGGGTGGAATTTCAAATAAATGAAACATTTACAGACTTAGGAAAAAACTAATAAAAACGGAAGGTCTTGGCAGCTATCAAGGTATCCAGTAACAAATTCTTTTAGGACTGTAACTTTTGCCAATAAAGATCCTATGCTGGTTTTCAGCTGTTTGAAGTCATAGTGCAACTGACAATCTTTATACAAGTATCAGTTTATTATTTTGCATCTTAAAATGCCTCTATACAAAGGCAGAGAGTAAAAGGAAATGATGCCCAAGAATTAAAAAAAAAAAAGAAAAGGGAGGTTGGGACTAGATGATCTTGAAGGTCCCTTCTAACCCAAGCCATTCTACAATTCTATGATTTTAGATATATATGTGTGTATGTATATATATGTATGTCTATAAGTTGGGGGACAAGAGGAAATAAATTCAGTAGGGTGAGGTCAGTGCCTCACACACACTTCTGCCCATACCTGTGCTTTGTTTTTAAATGAGGATGGGTTATTCATGGGTTATTCAAGCTACATCCAAGTTCAGAAGCCACCCTGAAAGGTGTATAAAATGCTTCTGGTTCTAGCTGCTTGACTGTTCCTTGCAATTGTGTTGAGCACTCATTTGATTTCTAGTGAGACAGAATAACTAAACTACCAGCAAAGCCCTAGTACAAAATAAATTTAGAAAAGTGATTTCCTCCCTCATTTTATGAGTTCATTTGAGTCACAAATTTAATGTGAATGTCACCATAAAACAAGCTAACTCAACAAAACGACCGCCTCAGGATTCCCGGCGTTCTTGCTGTACCTTAACAGGCTGACAAAAGCTTGTGATTAGAAACTAGAATCTCATTGCCTCCCACGCTGAATTTTCACACAATTCCAAGACCAGTTTGTATGTTTGTGGTATCTTAGTGAAACCGTGTTTCCCTAATTCACCCCTTTATTGGTCTGGAAATCTGTGCAAGGAGAAGTCATGAAATAATGCAGGAAGAGTTTTAATACAGTCACAAGATTGATCATTTTACCTGGAGGGGGGAAAAATGCTTGCACACCTGCAAACCTGCATGCACACAGTGCTTACTCTAACCACCAGTGAAAACTTCTGAGAACACAGTGTGGACTATTACAATTATATTAAAACACATCTAAAAGGAAAAACTAATTTTCAACAGTAGTAGTGAAAAGCATTTGAGAAGCTCTGTGACAACTATTGTCAATTTCTTAAAGGACTTTTCAGCCAATTATTTGAACAGTCAACACTTTTTCAGTTAAAAGTTAGTTTCTTTCTCCAAGAAAAATCCTTTGGCCAGTTCTGTTGTTACACAAAACCTGGCTATGCATATGTATGCTCACCAAGACTTTCTATAATCTTCCTGATGCAACTTCTAGGGAAAAAGCAGAAGATACTCAGCTCAAAAAAAAAAAAAAAATTAAAAAAAATTTAAAAAATGAAAGGTGTTATTAATATGTTCACATTAAACAATGAAAATTAAAGTTCACATTTCTCACATGACTCGAGTTGCATGAGTCTTGAAGTGGAAAACTGGCCTGGGACTGAATCTTCTGAGAACGTAGCACTAGACCACAAAAATTTTGAAAGATGTGCCACGCCTCAAAGTGGCTGAGTAAAGGCCTGTGCTGTAGATGTGCTGTGTTACCCATTTCTGTTCTAAAGCAAAGGTCTGACCTACTCTTCCCTCTGGCTGGCAAAGGGAAGTGACCACGAAGAGTTCAGTGTGTTCCCATCGATGCACTGCAGAAACTCAACACTTCGATCTCAGTGCAGCTTGGAGGAGACCAATAGCACTGAACACAAAAAAACACCATTCTGTAGTTATGCACCACAACAGGCTGGTTGCTCAATCCTGTTTCCATCCCTATTTGTTCCATTAGATACAACTGCACGGGGTATAAAATTCATCCATTTCTCTTCATGCTTGTAAGAAGCGCACACGGGGCTAAGTCTGATTTTATACTTGCTCTGTTATTGGTGATATATGTCTAATTTGCATTACCCAAGATCATTAATGAAATGAAGCTATATTTTCTTTTTGGATGCTGAATAGAGAGACTGCTGCAGAAAAAAAAAAAAGGGTCAACACCTCTTACAGCTTGAAAAGGAGACTAAGCAAAAGTGTTATGCAGGAACCATCTTTGAGAGCAACTTCTGACAACCTGTTAGCTCATATCGTTGTTTCAGCAGTCATTTTATCCTAATGTGAAGACTGTTTTTCTGATGACTGTTAGTTTTGGAAAGTAATAGATAATTATATTTGGATTATATAGATATATATAGTGGGGAATAACAGAAAAGGAGCAAGGGGTGTCATAATTGCTGATGGTGTTCAGCAATCTGCAGATCTTGATCAGTAAAGATTTCAGTATGTGAGATGTGTTGTTTGTATCAAATGAAGTTATGGATTAAACAGAAATTCTGATGCATGCTAGTATGAATTAATTGGGTGAAAGGATGAAATTTAACACAACAGAACAGAAAGAGAAGAATGCCACCATGAATTCAGGTTTTCAGTATCATTACAAATGATGACAGGACAGAGACAGCCATCACTTATGAATAAAGAAGATGGAGCTCCATATTATCAAATACCAAAGAGAAAGCTGAGAAATTCTCACTAACCTCTGCAAAGTATTACCTTTCTACTTCTGGCTTCACAAGATGAAGAGTTAGGAAAGTTCCGGGTACAGGTAAGAGTTATTTTTGCTGGAAATAGTTTTTTTTTTACCTTGATTTTTCCTTGTTCAGCCAATGGAAGTAACTCCAGGTGTTGATTACAATGTCTTAATCACTGATATCTTCTCACTGCTCCTCAAAACCACCTTAGTTTAATGTTCAGACACAAAGTTCACAGGTACCTGGATGTTTTCTCTTAAAGATTTTAAACAAGGTATATTTTCAAGGCTATTTAATTATTATTTATATAGATGAACATCACTGTAAAATCACCATTAAAAAATCCAGATGAGGGTGAGTTAATCAGACACCCACTATTTTGCATGATAAAATACAAACCAATGATCTCAAATAATTTAACGCTGCCCTCTAGAGGTGATGTTACTTTCACTAACATCTGTTAAGGAAAATTAAATCTTATTGAAGAGGCTATTAAAATTACTCATGTAAATTTAACTCATTAAAATTAAACCTCGTCCAAGTTAGATACATATTCAGGCACAAGTTTTAAGTTAAGAAACGCCAAACAAACACCAAATAGATTTTGAAACCTAAAAAGGGACTTAGGAAAAAATTTCATGTTGCATCTGTAGAAAATTATTTTTGATCAATAAACAATCTAAAAATAATACTTGAGTATGTAAATTTTACTTCTCCAGCTGTATTTGGAGAACAGTTTCTACAACTGTATTTCCACCTTGAACGTAGAAGCCCTGCAGCTTTAGCTATCCCCAAAAAAGGCAAAAAAAAGAGATCCCAACCCATAGTGACTTGACATTGCAATGAAAAAGGGTGAGACAAGGAGGAAATCAAATTGTGTGATAGTTTCTTCAGCAATACCGATTATTTCTTTTTTCCTGAAGCTTAAAAATGAGGTCTTTTTTTTGTCTTGAAAATTAGTTTAATTTCTATTTTTTTTGCAAAGGACAAAGCAATCATTATTCAGGAATAAAATGCAATGCCTTTTTTTTTCTGCAAGAGGAGATGAAGCCAAACATGTTTGCATTGAAAATGTTGATTGCTATCGATATAAAGTCATAAATTACTAAAAAATTCTATACAGACACTTAAAGAAAATAAACTGCTTGTTGACATAAATTGCTGCATAATTATGTGAAAAATAAATTACTTCCACTCATTTCTCCTCCTTGCTTTTTGTACTCCGTGCTACTTTTCCACAACCAGAGATCCTAAATTAATTTTTTTTTTCAGAAAGCATTTTCCATAGACTGAAAATTAATTGTAGAAACATTTATTCAAAATTAAACTCTATCAAGGAGAAACTTTTTTTATTACTCTGCATACACTACCAGATCCCCTCATCTAATAATCTGAATATAGTCTGTGCACACATATTCTTCTAGGATCAAAATAAACAAGATGGAGGAACAGAAAAAAAAATTTACACTTGAAAAAAAAAAAAGTTTTCTGGTGAAACTATTATCATATGAACTTGTCCCCATGAAAATTTTCTTGCTTTTAACTTTCGCTGACTGCTTCACAATCTCCTCCCTCAAGATGCTCATCCAAACTGCTTAGGTTTAGTCTAGTTTCTTTAAAGGAGGGCAAAGCAATCCAAATAGTCTGTGTCAGAAGCAAAGTCAGCCTAAAACTGTTTCCAGCACAACTAGTGATTTCTGAAATGACAGCATCTGCTAAATTTTACTGGGAAATTTGCCAAATCTTTCATTCAAAACAAAGACAAATTTTACTTTCAAGGAGATGCTGCATTTCTTCTTCAGCTTCCTGCTCCACACATGGATGAAGAATTTCCATCTTTCTCAGGGGTGGAATTAGCTCCTTGGAAAGTTCTTTCATCCCTTCCCTCCATCACTTTCTTTTTCTCCTGAGACATGAGGATCTTATTAACTTGTATGAGAATCTTTTGCTTGGCTACTGGTTTTCAGCTTATGACGTTGCATTTTTGTCTTCCCCATTCCTGTTGCACCACAGCTTGTAATGGCAATGAGGCAGAACACAAGTTAAGCTGACAAAAGCGATGAGACCTCAGATTTCACAAATTTCACAAAGCTGGAGTTAAAAATATGAAGTTACCTGGTTGTAAAAGTAAAACTTGTGTGCTTGTGTAGAACCTGTTGCTCTCATCTGTGTCTAAGCAAAGGATGCTTGGTGCATGACTGAAGACTCATCCTCTCTCAAGCTTTCTCATAACCCTTCCCAGCCCAAACATTAGAGTGGGAAATATTTTTTACTAAAGGTTCGAATGAAGAAAAACATAGTGTGGAATTATAGAGGAGTTTGACTCTTCAGAACCATAATGCCTTCCAATGGAAGAACCAAAGGAACAAGGAATTGGTTTGCACCTTAGGCCACATCAGGCAGTACAGCTTTACTAATGCAACCTAGAGTTCTAGAGTAGACACCAATAGAAGTGACATTTTTTTCTTGCAAAAATCAGAAATGGCCATTGATCTGGCCTCCTGATGGTCAAATCATGCACACAAGATGAGGAAACACTGCGTGAAAGATACTTAGTTAAGTTAAAAAATTGAATCAATAAGCTGTCTGTGTTTGTAAGCATCTCCTGTAGCCAGCCAGCCTCTGATTTTTAATTTAACTTGAACTGATCAATTGCATCTGTTTCAAGGACTTAAATCTGTTCACTAGTTCATATTACTAAATAAATTGACAAGGATCTTCAGTGTGTCTAATTTAACATAAACCCAGCTTCTCAAGGATAGAAATATAGATCTGCTTGATGAATCTCACTGCTTCTGAGGGTACTTGAGGATGGACTGTTTTAAGGATGCACGTGATCATTTATGATTTACAACACCAGTATGAGTGAGACATGTATGTTAAAATATTTGTAGCAAGGTTGCTGCTGGTCTCCTCTCCCCAATAACTAGTGAAAGGGCAAGAGGCAATGGGTTTAGGCTGCACCAAGGGAGGTTTAAACTGGGTATTAACTTTAGACTGGAATTAACTGTACTGGCAACTAAATGCTTTATTAATTGAAACCCCAAAATCCATATTTCCTTTTTTCTCAGTCCATCGGAACTTCGCTACGACATGAAAACAAACAGGAAAACAACACTTGCAGATAAAATGCTCTTTGCTTCAACACACAACCATACCAAATATCAGAATAGGCCTGATCAATTAAAAATTTGATTTCCCAGCTCCTGATAAACACATGGTGCCATTCCTGGTAGGTTTCCAAAAAAACAGAAACAACAAAAAAATGTTTGAGGGGTCTACAATAAGTGAAAAATACAGGACTCAGCTATTCAAGCATAGCATTAAAAAACTGCTTTTCCTTAATCCTGATGTAGAATTTGTCAGATAAGATTAGATGTTTAATGTACTCATCTGTTTTGGAGTTTGAGTCTAAATGTTTCATTTCCTACTAAGGGCAACAGAAAAAAACAAAAGATCCAGGTAGTGCAATGGAAGAAATAGATACCAGTTCAGTTTTATTCTTTTCTCCTCATAATCTGGACACTCTTTGTCAACTCTCAGGGGAGAAAATGTCTCTCAAGGTTTTGTTTCTGACTGAGAAACCTTTAAACTGAGTCAAAAATAGCAAACCAAAGGTGCAACAGAGTATATTCCTAATGGTACATTGTGGAGACTTAACGATTCTCCACCTGCTAAGTGGGTCCAGGCTGACCAGGTTTTCAGCATCATAAAAACCCACTTGGAAGGGTAGGACCTTAAATGTCAAAACTTTTTCTAAGGGTCTTATGAATATATATGAATGTATCTGACTCAAAATGTGTCATTTATTTAAAAAAAAAATAAATCTGAACTCCTAATGGAAAAACCAACAGCTGAGCCACACATTAAAAAAAAAAACAAACATGTATTGTCCATATGAACTGCAATAAAAGAAAGATTTTTACTTGCATCACTATCTGAAGTTGGAATTAAATAAATCTTCAAATTATTGCTGTACATACCAGCTGTTATTATGCACCTTTTCTCCTTATTGCTTAGGCCAGGACCAGAAGCAACAATGCTAAAATAAGAAGATAAATTATTTTCAACCCAGATGAAAAAAACATGAAGCTCTGGAAATCTGTCAAGGAAAGATCCATTCTCATAAAAATTCTAGCTCAGTTTTTCTACCAGGAGATCTGACTATAACTCATCATTCCCCATGTTTATTTTATTTGGGTCTGAATGAAGAGATCAATTAGAACTTTTTCTTTCCTTATTTCTATTCAATATGAATGGCAATATTAGTGTTTGTACAACAAGATAAAGACTCAGTAATTAAAATACATGAAAAAAAATACCCTAATCCACCACAAAACCCCACTATATAGCCTGTGAAAAGGAGTCAGTGCAGGAATAAACACAAAAGGTAAGAGAATTGTGGATGTATTGGATTGACCTATTGCATTTACAGGTCAAGTTTTCAGAACTAGCCTCCAAAACTGCATGTATTTGCTGTTTATGCACATAATCAGGTACTTGTGCATTCAGATCAGGCTGTCAGATGCAGGCAGCTTGCAGCTGGACAAAAAGTTCATAGTATGCTCTGGTTTAGGGGTCAATTTGAAAATATGGGCTAGAATAACTGTGGGATAAGTGGGAAGAAGGGATGGAAAGAGCAGAGTGTGACTGTTTATTCACATGACCTCACTGTTGGGAAATATTTCTTAAATTGGGCCAATTTAACCTCATAGCTTCATTAAAAGCAGTGGCAATTATCACCTCTACAGAAAAGTAATAGAAGCTAAAAGGTTGAGAAATTTGTCTGTTGCCAGCGGTGTCAGAAGCAAGAAGAATGTACCCAAATATTTTGGAAATTCTTTCTCCTGATTTATCAAAGTCTCTCCAGGCCCTGCTGTTTTCTAACTTTAAGGGTTGTAGCAGTCTGGAGGTACAGCTGTGTCAGGACATTTCCAGGCTTTTCCTGGAACAACATAAGGTTTGGGACTTGCCTTGATATTTCAGGATGCTCAGCCTTCCTTTACCCCAAGAAAAGCCAGGCTTGCTTGCAGGCAGCTGGGGACCAGCCCATCACTCTGCATCAGCTTCTGGAGTTCAGCAAGCACGGAGAGCTGTGGCAAGCATCCACAATTGCATTTACAGCAAATTGGGAAAGCAGACATTATATTAGTCATTAGCTTAATTTTAATGAAATTAAGAAAGCTACCTGGAGAAAGGAAAATGCTTCTCTCCTATGGAACCAAGCCGAAATCTATCACTTTTGTGGGGAGGGATGCTTGATCTGTTCTCCCTTTTTTTGTCTTGGAGTCATGATGTGTTTTGTCCTCTTCATCCACCCCCTGAGCCACTTGTGTAATTGCTGTTCCTTTTCTGTCAATGTACTAATAAACAGGTATTTTAGAGCACAAAGATGCAAAAGTTTTGTGGAAAACACTCCTAATGAGTGATACAAAAAGTAACACACCCAGAAGGCACAGCCTAGTCCCTCAAAAGTACAATGTTTCCAGCAGGCCCATTTGGGCCTGTGGTTAACACTAATTTAAAACATATGGAAGGGAAATCATTAATATCAGGTATTAAGCATGCAGAGCCCTTCTCCCAGCAAGTGCCAGTACCTCCTTTCAGTATGACTTGTCCTTGTGGATCTAGGGAATGAGATCCCAGTAAAAATCAACACGAGTGTCATCCTTGCCATTCTAAGTTTTCCCTAATAGATCAATATAGCAATTTTTCTCCCCTTCACTGTCTACCTGTCACTGCTCTTCAATCTCTCTTTCAAATGAAGAGTAGAACTGTCTGTTAAGTTTTCCTTTTAAGAAGCTAAATCACTTGTTATTTTCAAGCCATTATGACTGCAAAGTACTGTTGAAAACTCACACTAAGGATACACTTGTAGGTGGAGAGCCAACCTAAAAGTTAATCCTAAACAGAAGTACCAACAGTCCAGATTTTTTCTCATCCCTTCTTAATGAGGGGGTCATTTAAAACACCTGCCCTTCCAGACCACTACCTCGTGTATTTTGTGCACAGGTCTCATGACACGTTGAGTTATTATGAATGACTGCAGTGAGAGTTTTCAGCAAAATATTTTGGAGTTTCAGCTGCAAATGCTCAGCAAGAAGTCCACAGGGTGCTGTGGAAGCAGCTATTACTGCCTCACATACAAGAGGAATGAAAGGAAGAGGTGGTGAGGAGAGGCAGCACAGAATATCTCATGTTCTTTCACATAAGTGTCTTATTTATCAGATGTATATAAAAATCCCTGTTGCGAATTGAGGACCTAGAGAAGAGATTTATATTAACAAATGCTTCATTTGTTCCTCAACCAAGCTTTCTTCTTCTAACTACTACGAAAGACTAGCAAACCCAATTTGCTAGACACAATTTGCAAGAAAATAGCTGGGGAATGTTTTCTCAAATTAAATTAGTGACAGCAGCCTCAGAGAGATATAGGTGATGAAAACATTTCATGAGTGTGTGTGTGACACCAAAAAAATAATAATAAAAAAAAAAATAGCATGTGCTCCAAGCCAAACTTGCTTTTCGTTGCTCTTTTGTCACATCAGATGTTTTCACACAAAAACATAGACTGTCCATGGATTCGCCACATCTGGTGTCCCAGTTTGGGGTTTTAGTGAAAACATACAAGAATGTGACAAACTTTGATTGATTAGCTAAAGTGAGCGACAGCTTCCTTCTGAGTTTCTAGACCTGATAGTGTGCACCAGCACAGAGGAAACTGAAATGTAGGTGTCAGCCGAGTGCAGCTCAGACTAATTTTCATCAGGAGCTCCAACCTTCACATCCTGTTCACAGAGACGCTTAGAGCCGAGCTCTGGGTTATTCCAGAAAATTGTCAGAGCCTGACTTTTATTAAAGCTCTCTTTGGCTGACAAAATGCTGACACTTTCAGAGCAAACGCCTGTAATGTTATACAGTGTGAAAATGTTAACCACTAGGCAATGAGTAATCTTTAAAAAAAAATATATATACTGTTTGGAAACTAATGTAATCTTCAGAATATCAGTAAAAAATAACATGTTAAATATGTAGAGAGAAAAACACATTGGGTAAGATCTTCAGTGCAGGGTTCTGATAGGTGCTCCCTGTTTGTGCAGAGATTATCCAGTTTAACAAAGCAAATGTGGACTAGCTGGGCACAATAACTACATCTGAGATATATATATATGCATATAAATATAATTTATCCATAAAAACATGAAGTATTTTTATAGGTCTGTCCATTCTAAAATAGGCCTGGTTTCATGGAAAAGTTATGTACATTTTTCTAAGTGAAAAACAAGGCCAATTTCTTCTCATATTTTCTTAAGTGTTGCTAGATGATATTGGCAGCGTGTTCTCCCTTTCTGGCAGGACTGAGGGTGAAGAATGAAGGTTCACTCCTCGAGAGTGTGAAAGAGATGTTCATAGTTTCTGTTAAAAATGAGACCCTTAAAATGGAATTAGAGATGGGCAGAAAAGGTTTTGAAAGATTCTTCTCTTATTAGAAAATAAAATATTCCTGGTTTGTGGTGGGTTGAGAGTCAGAGAACTGGTATGTTCAAAATATCCAGCAGCCTGCTGGGTGCTGTCTTTCCAGAAAAACAAACAATTCTCATCATGCACCTGCCCTGATCAGGTCAGGAGGAACTTCAATATCTTCAGAGATAAATTCCAGACTATTCCTGGCACTGATACATCTGGCATGCATCTTGCTTGTAGAATGTGAGAGAAGTCTCTCTAAAGGTCCAGAAAATGAAATGCAGCCAAGTATTGTAATTTTTTTGAAGATTCATGTTTTCCAATGAAAAATTACTTCTGCTTAGTTGCTGGAGTCTGAGCTGTCTGGACCAGCCTTCTCTTGCCACTGGTTTCATCCCCTTCTCATCCTCACTTGTCCTCTCCTGAGCATTGCAACGTGCCCACCTCTTCTGTTAAATGGTGGGAACTGCTTGGGCCCTGCCAGCTGCAGCTTCTCCAGGTGATGCCAATGCAGAGGACCAAAACAGACGGTGCATGAGGCCATGCAGTTTGAGCAGCTTCCCAGCAGAGCCGTCAGCAGCTCTCTTCCCTCTGTTCCAGAGGATTTAATTTACAGGGATAGATTTACCCATAAGGATTGGATCCGTTCCTGTCTCAAAATGTAACACAATCATAATCAAGGAAATTAGGAGACTGATTCCTCACTGATTAAATTAATTTACCTGCCACAGTCCTAATGCTGATAAATAAGCGGCGTAGTTTACCAAAGTTTGGCTTAATCTCTACAAAACTAGACTGGTAGAAAATTTCTAGTCCTTTCCACCCTTGAAAGGGATTTCTTGCCCTTTGAAGGTCAAGGAAGAGATGACCACATCAGATTCTTCTTCACCAGCTGGCTAGCTGCAGTTCATGCGTGAGTTTAAATGTCATTCAATGGGCATCGTGTGGATGCTTCACAAGCTTGGGTCAGAAATAGACAACATGGGATGTACACGAATTCAAAACATCTCATAGCCCTTATATTATTACCCTTCAGACTGTGGATGCAACTCATTTTCACAAACTTTATTTACTTTTTTTTTTTTTTAAGCAAGAGAAACACGCTGAAATCTGGACTAAATACTTTAAAATTCAGTGAGTGTTTGAAATCCAGACATACATTCATTTCCACACTTTACAGATGTTCCCTCTCTATGTTACAGTCATGCAACAGGCCTGGCTGTTGGATGCTTTAGGTGCTCACATTCACATTTTGCACTTCAGCCCAAATTTCAGTCTTTTGTGCATATACTTTGCTGCCTTTTGAATTTTCCTGCAAATGACATATCCCAAGCAGCTGGCTATGTAATTGCATAAACCAAGCATACACCAACTCCTCAGCTGGAAACAACCAGATCTCCTTCTGTTCCTCCTTTTCACTAGCTGGTCACAGGCTGGCTAAGGCACCAGTGTAATGAAGCCATGAAAAAAGCCAAATCTCATCCTAAAACCTATTCCTGCTAGACCCTCAAGGATATTAATATCACTGCCTCACATACTGGTGCCTTTAATCTGGAGCACTGTATGCCATTCAGGTCATGCATTTCAAGAGAGATTAATCCAAAGTGGAATATATGCAGAGAATAACCACTAGGATGATCAGGAAAAAAAAAACAAAAAAAGAGAACCTATTTTACAAGTGGCTGCAATTATGTGGTTTGTTAGGCTTAATTGAAAACAAACAGAAACTATTGAGTGAGAAGAGGGAGTGGGAAAAGGTTTGTATGTACATCAGAAGAGTAGAGGGAGACAAAACAAGGAAAAAATTATTCACCCTGCACAAGGAGAACAAATGGGATTAATTTGCCATAAATAAATTCAGGCTGAAAGCAAGCTTCCAGCCACCACAGCAGCATGTTTAGAATCAATCTGCAGATTATAACAGCAAGAATACAAACCTTTGGATAAACTTTATGAAAAAATTACTTCAAAGACCAGCCTCATCAGCCAGTTTATAAGTACATCTAGCCAGCCCTCGAAGGAAAAGACCAGACCTCAGGGCACAGAAAAAGGCCCCTTCTTGTTCATGATTATCACTTGGACCCCACAATTAAACATTTTAACAGCCAGGATCATTAGCTGTCAGGTCCCACATATGAATCTAAGTGTCCTATCAGATTTTGCAAGTTGTGTACAAATAAGAAAGATGACCTTAGGTAAATATATGCAAGTGAATAGAAACGCTGGGTTTAGACTCTGGATATAAGTACAGCAGCAAAAGAAAACAACCACAAACTCAGGTAATGATTTATGAAAGGAAAACTCCCAAAATAATATCTTTTCATTTATTTTATTTCAGTGAGCAGCTGAAGTTCAAGAGAAAAAGCAATCATCAGGCTTGAACTGATAAGCCAAGTTCTGTCTCAAATTGCTCTGCCATCAGTTCTGACATAGTCAACATCAGTTAAACAACTGGGAAAAGAAGGGATGAGTCCATAGGGAGAAAGAACACATACATAAATTCTCACAGTAAAATTAGCTTGGTTTTTGCCTTGCAAACTGCTGTTTTGCTTTGTTTTGTTTTTTTTTTCCAAGTCTTCAGCCAACAGAAAACTAATAATGATATTATTTTGTGATCATCTCGGGAAGTGTGGAGTAATCCAAAATTCATTTTGACAATTTGCTAGCTGATGTAGTTCAGATATAATGAAGACATGAGATCTCACTCTCTATCTTGCACACTATGCATGCAGAAGTATGCAAATTAAAGACCTATCAGTCTTAGTCAAAATTTCACCGTTAAAGATTTTTTCCCCATGTGCCTTTTAATAGCTTTTTTTTTTTTTCCTAGTGTACATGTTCTTATTCTTTTTTATTGATCTACCTCTAAAAATTTGATGTCTTGGATAGTTAAAATTTTCTGATTTTGTTCTTTTAGCCTCTCTTTTGGGAACTTTTACTGTTCAGTTTGATAACTCATACCAAAAAAAAAACCACCCCCACTAAATCCTTACCTACTGAGGTTTTTCTCCCTCTGAATACAAAGCCAATACTGATGTGATAGTTCAATAGGAGGATGCCCCTCACAACACCTCTGCTGTGAATGTGACACCCACCAATGTCAATAGGGGTTATACATTCATAAATCAAAGCCTGTTTAAGGCCTTCACTTGGACACAGTCCCTTAAAATTGATTGCACTTAGCATGATGTTTAGGTTACAAGTGTCATTATCAATGAGCTTACAGGTTAAATGTCTCATTCTTCAAACCACTTCTATATAAACTATATAATATGTATAAAATATGAGGATTTTTTGGGATTTTTTGTTTCTTTTTTTTTTAAATAGAATAGTTATTTCAATAAAAAAAAAACAACAACTAGGGACAGAATAAAATGACAAAGTTTTTCTTTTTGAAACATATTCTGTCCTCTTAATATTAACATGTAAAGCAAACTTCTCTATGTATCTTAAATAAATATTTTGATCCATAGGAGGTCTGCAACTTAAGATCCTGGGAAAAAAACACTGTTATCTGAAGTTTTAGGGAGGGACCTTACTTGTTCTGTCCGTATGCAGGACATCTGATCCCATCACTTAAGCTTTAGTCCAGACAAACAAGGATAAATGCTTTCCAGCCTTCCTCAACTGATTGCATGAAGTGCAGGCTAAACTCAGAAAAATTCTTTTTAAAAAAAAATTGTAAAATGAAGATGGTTCTATAAAGATTTCATTGTTTCCATATTCTATAACAGCAGCTGCCTCCGTGGATGGACTTGCTCATGCCAAGTGTTGAGTACCCACCTATTGTGGTTTGTACTGCAGGCACAAGCAAGACATTCCACACTCTTTGGATAGCTGCATGTTGAAGAAAAAAGCCCTGTTTGGCACAATGGGCTAATGAAAATTAAATAA
>NW_008593469.1:0-31659 GCF_000691845.1 Merops nubicus | reverse complement strand
TGCGAAGGGGCTGATGTCAGTGGCCGGTGACTCACTCGGGGAACAGAGAGCTCTTCATGGGCCGCAGGAAAACACGAGCCGCGTGGGAGGGCCTTGCTCCAGGAGGGACCCAGACAAAGGTGCTGGAATGACCCTGGGAGCTTGTGGGGGGCCACACCTCCGCCCCCAGCACCGAGGGGTGGAAGGAGGTCGCCTCCTATTTGGATTTCTTCCCTTGGGTTGTTTTGAACAATTCCGCCCTTGTTTTAAGGCAGGATCAGGGTGGGGGAGAATGGTTTTGTTTCAGAGGAGTTCCCTGTGACTTGAGCTGCTTGAATTAGCCAGGAGCATGGGAGGATGGTACACATCCAGAACGGTACTTAGGCAGGGAACCTGTGCTCCCCTGACAGCATGAGCAGTCGTGGCTGAGGCATGCCCCATCGTTAAGGGACCTTAGTGCAGGGACCCGAGTGCCCTTGGCAGATGTCTTGCTGCCCCTGACCCACCCTTGGCTCTTCTGGTCAGCAAACTGTTGCAGGACTGATGGAGGTACACAGGGCAGAGTTTTGGGCAATGCCAAAGTAAAGCAAATTCCATGGATGAGCACGAATATAATCAAACCTGCTGTCACCAGAGACAGGCATCTCCTGGTGCCTGCCAGAATTAAGATGGAGCTAAAAGGAGGATGCTTGGGGCCTACATGCAGAGCTGATGTTGATACCTCTTGGGGAGTGTGCTCATGCCACCACTTCTCTGTCTGTAAATTCAAAAGTGACTTCTGATCATTCTGACATGAACAGTGGTTTCTGAGCATTTCCAAAAGTCTTTGAGATTGCCTAAAGAAAAGCATCGAGTACTGATGGTGATAGACTGTATTATATCTAATTATATGAATCCTGGAATCAGCCATTTCCGCTTTCTTCCGTCATTCTGATATAATTGGAAGCAGGAAGACATTCACAAAAGAAATATTGTTACTTTGAGCCACCCAGTGTAACCCATTTTTGAAGATTTCGCTGAAGGTTCAAAACCAGCAAACTGAAATAATCCTACAGACTTACATAGAGTCTAAACTGGCCACTGCATATGATTTTTCTAAATGGTTGGTTTATGCCTGCAAGGAACCAGATGAAACTTCCAGTTTAAATATAATTGAACTGTAGGACTTTGGAAATCTAGATTCAGTGGTACATCAGCTTCAGAGCCCGAAGTTAAGATTTGTTATTATGAGTGCACATGCTGGGAATCAGGATGAATAGCAAACATGCAAATTCAGTATTTAATTATGAGTCGCATGGAAACAAAACAGACAGCTAGTTCCATTAACGGAGAGACAGGCAGAAGCACTGAGTGTGATGCTCTATAGATCTGAGGTCACACTTGAATAAGTTGATATGATTGTCAGGATTTTGTGAAAATGCTCAGAAACTGCAGACTGCATTCACTTCATGAATTTTCTCATGACCAGCAACTCACACCATGTTTACTGTTTGCTATTCACTACTATACTTTTCACTAATAAAGTCAGGAAAACAGTGTCAGGTGACTGGTACAATTGATCAACATATCTAATGAATAGCCAGGATTGCATAGTCGGAGCAAAGGGGTGGTGAATGCCTTAGAGTTAGAAAGTGATGGGCCATGGTTTTTTGTGGGTAACAAAAAAAGTTTGACAAATATCAGCTTTAGGTTTCAAATTATTTGCTAACTAAGACAGGGCCGTGTGCTAAATTTGCAATTAATATTATTATAAAGAATAGATCAAACAGCTCAAGCAGATTTCCTCTAACTGACAAGTTCCATTAAACAAGAAAGCTCATTCTTAGTAGGAGATTTTAATATAACACTGAGAACAGAGAACAAAACAATGAATGGAAACATATCAGCGGTCAATTTCCTGAGTATTCAAGCCTGCATTATACTTTGTTCTTTGCTACAGCCAGGGCTCTGTAATTATCAAGCGTATTCCTGGGACTTTTTCCTATTGACACTCAGCGTGAGTGTGGCTGGAAAGAGATTAAGCTTTTGTGGCAGCCATTTGAATTTGTCTAACTAAAAATGACCTACAAGGCTGTGGGGAACTGTACATCTCAGGGGATTTGTGATGGTCTGCAGAACCTATGGGTCACAGGTTCAGATGTGTGTTGGTGGTGTGCAGGACTTGGAGCTCTGTAATGCTGGTGTGGCAGCTGGCTGCTCTTGCTGCTTGCTGGCAGAGCTGGCACAGTCATGGAGTAATGGCTGATGATGGAGAAGATGCTTGAAGTTGTTCCTCTGTTACATGACTAAGACATGCTCATTGGACCATGAATGGGGGTCTCTGCATAAGCCATTGCCCATTGGCTTTTCCTCAGAAAAGGAGCTTTGTTCCTCCAGGACTTCATTTAGTCATTCCCACAGACACTATAGCTGCTTCTCAACTGATACTTCAAGCTGATTTTCTAGGTCACACCAGCTCAGGCTATCCCCCACCTGTGTTACCAGTGGAGCCTCATTTTGCTGTTGACCATTACCTTCATGTTTCTCATGTGCCCCATACCTGAAAATCCACTGCAGTGTGGGAAATGACCTCTTTAGGAACAGCTTTCTGTGCAGGTTTGCCTCTTTTCGCAGGCAATATGGAGAGGATGTGGTGGGGAGTGAGGAGCAGGGCCCAGGGGGTACTGGTGATGGCTGAGAGGAAGGCAGAGGGGTGGGCATGTCACAAGTGGAATGCAGAGAGGTAAGCGAGGAGGAGACAGTTACTGCAGAGCTGTGGGAGAGGAAGCTGGGAGCACCTCCAGCCTGAGGATGTCCAGAAGGTTCATGTTAGCACCCGTGTAAACAGAGCTTGATTTCATTGGCAGTAGCCTGGTGTTTCCTTTCCATAGCTGGACAAAGTTGTGCCCATCCACAGATCCACTGTCCAGGCAGGAAGCATTTCTCCCAGGGAAACCCCATTGCTGTGCAAGCGTGGGTGGAAATTCAGCTCCTCAGCTTGCAGCCCCACTTCATTCCTCACACTTGAGCATGCACCACGTCTTTTTACACAGTTCTCTGTTTCTGTGTAAACAACCATTTTTGCCAAAGATGGAAAACCAAAATCCTGTTTACTTAGGCTCTTTCACAGTCCCATAGAGCAGGAGCTGTAGTGTTGGTGTTCTGGCTCAACTCCAGATCAGGTAATTACTGTGCGTTCTGCCCTTCTCACACACGCCCCCCCCCACCCCACCCCCCCGTAGTTTCAATTAGAGCAATTGTTTTCATTTTACTTTCCTGCCCTGTCAAGTCTTAATACAGTTGCTGTTAAGCTGCTCATGTGGTCCCTTGCTTAGGTGTTGTATTTCCATGGTACAGACACACATCCTCATGTGCACACCTGGACCGAATCCTCATTGGCACAGACTGGTGGAGTTCCATAAGGGAGCTGTGTTGATTTGCACCGTGTGAAGACACAGCCTTCCTATGCAGAGAGCCATGTTCTTCTCTCTAATTAAAGGCTCTGTATGAATGCTCATGGCCTCTTATTTTTCTACTCACTCTTCAGCTAAGCTTACAAAAAAAACCCCTGATGTTTGAGTAGTCATTTACACTTATGGTCACAGTGTTGGTATATAGAGAGTAGAGCATGCAACTTTTTAATGTGCTTTTCCCCAGCTATTCAAAAGTGTCTCTGTAGGGATATCTGAGCTCTTTCACTCTTGGCTGTAGTTAGGTAGAGTTCATAATATGTGATGGTTTATGTTATGAATTGCTGGAAAATGTGTTCTTTGGAAGCAAAATCTCCAAATTTATCAGGAGAGTTAAGAACAGGGAAGGATGCCTGAAAGCTACACAGCAACAGGAGGTTACGTGCTTGCAGCTTAAGCCACCTGGCATATTGAGCATTAATGTTCACAGCTGAGGGCCACAGCACTTACTATGCTGTTTATCTGATTGAGAGAGCCTTCCTTTCATCTGGTAAAGAGCTTGGCCTGAAATGGCATGTGTTTGGGCTGGTGGGCTATGTGACACACAGTGGGGTGACGTTTGCTGTCTGATTCTCTGGCCTATCATGTGGTCTATCAGATGGTTATCACCATCATATGCATGTGCTGAATAGATTGGTGTTTGGGTGCATGGAGCCTTGAACAGCAGATCATGGCTCAGACTGCTGAGCTGCTCAGGGCCATGGCAGCTGGAATCCTGGAGACATTTCTAGTGATCTCCCACTAGAATAAGGCCCATGTGCAGAGATATAAGTAGGCTGTCGTTGAGTTTCTGTGTGAAATAAGCAGGCATTGCCTTTCCCAACACACCTGTTGGACAGTTTTCTGAAACACACAAAATGCATTCGTGGCTCAGTTCCCCACAGCAAAAGAAGCTGGGAGCAGATTCCCCGCAGACGTCTGGTTGATTCACATAGGAGGCGGTAAAGTTGCCTACCCATGTGTGTCTGACACCACGTAAGATACTGTGATGTACCACAGTGCTTCCATGCGTCCCACATGAGCTCCATCTGTCCCTTAAAGATGATGTGGGTCTCCTGTAGTTCCTGTTTTACCTGTCATGCCATGCAGGTGCCTTGGGTCATCACAACCTTTTAAAATAGCTCTAGGTGCCTATATTCAGACACCTCAAGCCCACTCACTAAGTGATTCAGATGAACAAATATTGGTAAATATTTTGATTTTGATATTGATTTGTCTTTAAAATTAGATGTTGGGGAATTAAAAGATCTTCTGTAAAATAAGTAATATTTTCATTCCAGATTAAAGCTAAGGCCATACTCTCAGCACCAGTGGGAGAGGAGCTGGTATCTTCACTCAGAAGCAGAGTGGTTTCCTGGTTTGGAGAAACCTGGGAATGGGATAAAGGGAAACCTGAGACTGATGGGTGTGTGTCAGTATAACTCAACTTCCTGGCCCCATGGCAAGTGCAGATCAACTAAGATTAAAGGATCAGAGGCCAACCTGTATCTTGTTTTATCAGAACGCCAAATTCGCATTATATCAAGTAAACCATCCTGAACTGGCCTGTTCTCTCACACTGCTCTTTCTTCTTGATAATGTATTTCTATCCATATGAGGAAATATTCTGTCTTCAACAGCTTCCCCAGGCTTCTGAATTTCTAAAATGATGGTGGCACTGTAGGTTTAAAATGACAGTGTGACCCCCGAGCTGACCACCACTGTCTCTTCCTTATACAGCTGCTGTTTGCAGAGTCAGTGCAATGCTTTCTATACAGGCTTTTTTTCACCCTCTTCATGCAAAACAAAAGGGTTTGGTTGTTTTCCCAAAGCAAACAGTCTGTGTCAGCTGTCTCACACTAACAAAAAAAACAACCAACCAAAACAGCATCAGCTTTTATATCCATGTCCATGAGTGTGGGTCACAGGTTCCCTGTGACAGGGAAGGTAAACAGCTCAGAGCACGCCGTGTTTGCCATGCCATTCCACTGCACAGCAAAGCCTGTCCCCAGCCCTTCTCCCTCTTACGAAGCAAATCACGTACTGCTTTGTAAATAGCAGTTAATAAAAAGAAGCCAAACGATCGTTCTTACTAGACTCTTATTACAGCCCACCCAAGACTTCTCCCTTGCACGAAAGGCCTGTAGGAATTTAGCACTGATGAAAACATCAGGGAAAGTTTTAACTGTTGGGCTCAGTATAAAATCAAATACGGAGGAATACACCTTTCACATCCTGCTTTTCCAGAAGAAGAAAGTTCTAGGAAGACAAAAGCCCAAAACACCGGAAGGCTTTGTTTGTACTGGTCTGTATGAAGTCAGTTATTATCCTATCAATTGTTTGTGTAGCCACTGTTTACACAAGTGAAAGATGGCACACAAGAACACGTACCAGCAATCTGTGTTTTCGGACGAGGCTCCTCAGTGCTAACAGCAGGAGTGATGAGCCTGGCTGCTCTCTGGGTGTCCCCTTGGCAGCTCACACAGGGGTTAGAGGGGACAAGATTAGCCACCTGCAATTTAGAAGAGCTTTAGGGATGTGTTGAATTTAGCTGGCTGCCTCTCTGGGGTCAAGCTGGCATCACCATTTCTCCCGGCCATGCCCAGGGGAGGGCTATGGGTTGCTGCCTTCTGTCTGGAGGCAGTTGCTCCTGGAGAGAGGGGTCTTCAGGCTGGTGCAATAAGAGCAGGAGAGCCCATCCCTCCATGACACGCTCATCTGATGTTTGCAAAGGGTGTAATTGCAATATCACACCCAGCTTTTGCACAGGGTTTAGAGGAGAACGAGCAAATGTAAATCAGGTTTAAACTACCATCACCTCCTTGAAATCACTCCTCAGAGAATTATTTACCAGGTAGTGTGAGCCCGAGTAACATACTCTGGACCATAACGAATCTTAAGATTGCTGACAGAGACCTGACCTCAGCTGTGCACAGAGGGGAAAAAGGACAGTTTTTAAATCAATTTGCTGTCTAACCAGTTGCCAAGGTAGAGGTTTTAACAGAATGGATGATACTGTCCCTTCTTAACTCAAATCCTGCCGGCCACATTTCACACCATCTGGAGTTTGTGCAGAGCCCGCTTTGGGAAGCCAGCCAATGAAGAATTACAATAATCTAATCTTGCCACGATAAAAGTGTGAATAACCATTTCAGAATCTGACTGGAAAACTACCACAGCCTGTCAGTGCGCCTTAGATGGTGGCTGAGAGGGCATCTGATGACACACTGAGCAGTGCGCCTCGGGAGATAAAGAGGGGTTGGCTCGTACCAGACACCGAGATGGAAACAGTCGGATTTTCATCAGCTGAAACAAAGGGCAGAAGGAGAATGTAACTGTTGGGCTTGGGAGAGGTGACACCCCCTATCCACACTGATCCCTGTGGACACCAAGGCACTCGGCACTTTTTGGGAGGGCTGGGGCTATGTTTTTACAGCATTTGCTCCAGAGCTATTATCTTTCAAGCCTCTGCAGCAGTCTCTGCTGGAAACCTTTTGTTTCACACTTTTAATTGTTTCTCAGACAGGATAAGAGTTAGTCTGGTCTTTGATTTCCAGTGTTGTGGAGTTCCTAGTGGCGAATTTTTCTCTCCCACCCTGAAAAAGGATTGCCACACAGCTTTCCCCACATTGTTTGCATGTGGTGAAATGGATGATTCCACTGTAATGCTCACTAAAAATTTTAAATGGCGGGTTTGGGGACTCATTGGTGCTTGGGAGACAAGGCTTTTGCTTTAGTGATGTTCGTGGCTTGACATAACATTTGCTTCTTAGCATCACCTTAGGAAGAATCCCAGGACTCACCAATGTAAGCATGTGCTTTGCTACCTCTTAACACTCCTTGCTCTATCTTGGCTTGGTCTGATGCATCATAGACACTTTCTGTTTCCACCATGTCTCCTCTTTCAGTCCGGTTGCTCTAGGGGGTGACGGGTAGCTACAGAAACCAATTTTCAACTGTCTGTATAAGAAATCTGCACTTTACTCTGCTTACAGAAAAATTCCACTTCTTTTTTTCTGGAGATGTTCCCAGAATAGGCACAGTTTGAGGCAAACCAGAATTACTTTCTTTGACAATTAGGTGCCTTCATGCTGCTCTGCAGCACTGAAGGACGATGCTCTGTGGTCCTCTTTCACGCACTCACAGGTAAAACAGTGGGAATAACTTGCCCAAAAATCTCATAAGCAAAAGTTGGCCAAGCCTGGCTCCATCTCTAAGCATTTCATTTTAGTTTGTAATTCTCCAACAGCCCATAGCAGGCACTGCTGTTGGATACAAATTGTGAAAGGGTCTCAAAACAGGGCTGGCTGTTCCTCTCTGTTTAGGTGAAGGGTTTTTCCCTGTTGTTCCTGGCATTGAGCTGTGTGGTCACTTCCAGGGCAGACTGTTCCATCCACAAGGAGAAGTGATACAAGCTGTGGATGGATGCGAGAGGCTTGCTGTCACTTGCTAAGTGCAGGAGGGCTGCTGCTGGGGGTTAATCAGTTCCAGCCCACCTCACCAGCAGCCTTGTTTCTGCTTTGTGCCTGGAGTGGGTGCTTTGGCTGCCTGGCTGCTGTGGGGTGACGTACAAGGATGCTGATAGGATGAAATCACTGACTTCTGTGATTTCAGCATTATTTTGCATCTCTCTCATTTGTATTTCTAGTCCCATGGCCTACTGGATCCACCTTTTAGACAGTGAGTTTACTAGGGTAGGGACCTGACTTTTATAAACTTCATTGTTTGTTTCAAACCAGAACAAACTTCTGTTTTGCTAGTTCAGGTCAGTGGAGTTACATCCCCAAATCATGGGGAATTAGGATGAAAATAGCCCCTGCATATTGTCTCTGCAGTACTTGCACAAAGACAAGAGTTATAAAATAATTCAGGTGGAGTTTCTAGAGTCATTAATCATCAAGTCATGTACTGATGGGCTGATGGTTTAAATCTGTTGTAATGCATGAACTTCAGAGGAAACAGCCTCAGCATCGCTGGCTGGGGCTCTTAAAGAATATCATTTTTTGAGACCCAGAAGCCCAGTGGCAGTGTCCTCAGGTCCTTTATGCAAGAGTGCAGAGTGACCACGGTTAAGTCACTCATCTTGGGTTGCTTAGTGCTTCTGAAAAGGGCAATTTTCACACGTCACCCAGAGAAAGAAGATGAGCCCTGATGTGCCATTCAAAACCATTGGTCTGGCCTTTATGGATCCAGCTGTAGGCAAGGGCTGGGGTGAAACATGTCGTGGGAAGGCAGATAACACAAACATGAAAGCAGCCCAAAACATGAGAGCCTATAAATAGCAGGAAATAAAGAACAATACTGTGATAAAATCCATAAGACAATAAAGACCAATGTGGCAGAGACTGTTTCCCCCCCACCCTTCTCCAGAGTTTCTCCTATTTCCCAAAGCTGCAGAGATCATTTGACTGCTGTGTGGTGAAGTCCAGTCAGTTAAGCACCAACTCAAGTGCTTGAAGCTTTACACAAACTATTTCAAAACCCTGTTCCTTTTTCTTTCTTGATGTCCTGCCATGGCTGTTGTGGTATTTTAAGCCATTCCCAACTCACCAGCTTGTCAGAGCAAGGAGAAAAGAGGGAAGAGGAAGGGGAGAAAAAAGCCCTATGGAGATTTAGAGTCATTAACAGCCTTTATAGGGTTTCAGACATTTTTGTGGTAATTCTTTGGAAAGGACATATCCATGATGAGCTTGGGTTTATTTTGCCACTGGCATAAGACAGGAGACAGTTTCCAAGAAAATGTTTGCTGTTTACCAAGAGGAGAGCAAATGTAACTAGAAAATGGCAGTGGATGTGAAGTAGGAATGTTTAAATTTGGGGTGATTAACAGCTCCTGACCTGGCCCCTTTGAACTGGATCGAGAACCAAGCAAGTTTCTGGCAGCTCCTCCATAGAGTTACTCTATGGCTGTGCAGTGGGCACTGCAGAGCTCCCTCCCTTCTCTGGCAACAGCAACTGGAGATGGTTAATTATCCTGAGAGATATCCATCACTCTTAAGCCTGGATCTCAGAGGAACATGTCCTGTCAGGACGTAACCACTCTGTGGGCCTAAAATGTCACGAGAACAGCTCACAAGTACACGTCTCGCTGTTTTGGAGGGTAAACAGCTCTGTGGACTGTATTTTCCTGAGTATTTTTGTGGGACCCTACCCCATGGTGCCCTAATTTCTGAACCAAATCTTCAAATGGGGTAACACTATCTTAGGTGAAAGGAGTTAGGCTGATTTATGGGAGTGGAGGATTGAGGCCTTATTGTAGGGAACAAGAGGATTATATTGGCTTCAGAGTTAATGTCTGAGCTGGGTCTGGAACTCAGGAATTACTGGGCAGGTCTCTCAGTTGCTTCTATTAGCTTAAAAGAGGGAGTTGTGCTGAGGAAAAACCTCCAAGAATATCCGATTTAATGGCAAATCCACTCTTTTTTTTTCCATGACTGGTTCTGAGATTCCTGCCTACTAATGAACCCAATTTCTGTACTCAGACAAAGGAGTTGCTCCCTCCTGGCCCACCCAATCTGCTTACAGGATCCCACCAGGGAGACTTGAGGGCAAGCTCGAAGGTGACGCAAAGCGAGAGAGGTGCATTATGCAAAAGGTGACCGCTCCAGCTCACGGGGATCAGAGGTGGCAGCAAGGTCTGAGGACATCTAGCTAAAAGGTTGACTGGCCACCAGTAGCACTACATCACACTCCACTGTGAGGCATGGCTGACAAAGGGGGGATTTATGTCCCTCCACAGATGGGTCTGGATTTCTGCCTACATGGGAGCGTGTCCCACATTATGCTCTTCAGCTTTGTGTCCCATCATGCTCTGTTACACTGTTTTCCACTCTTGTTTTGTGGAGACAGAAAGCCTTGGAGGATCTCCCTTCAACCCCAAGGGCTGCTTCTTCCATCTGAGGCTATATTTTGATCCTAACTGATGTTTACAGTTTTCTCCTGTAGGGTAGTGGGACAGATATTCCTGTTACACTTCTGAGTTTTTGACAGATAGGAACTTTTTGAGCAGGGAGCTGAAGCAAATCAACCAATTCATATTTCTGACTTCTACTCAGTGCTTTAACCCATGACCACCATCTTTCCCAGACTGCTGCAACGTTTGTAAGGGTTCCTGGTGGCTAGACATTTGATTTCATCTGGTTTATGAAATTTCGCTTATTCTGCCCTTCTTGATCATTAGCCCATGAGGCAGCTTGCAGGATTTTCTGTATCCAACATTTCTTTCTGCCCTTTTTATTATTTTTTTTTTGTTTGTTTTACATTTCCAGAAGGACTTGTTCCTTAGAACAGATGAACCACATACTGAGAAAATGAGCAGGCCAGATTGTCTAGTGCTCAGCACCCACTGTTGAGGACAGATTTTTCCAGAGAGCTCAGTTTCCAAGGAGGCATCTAAATAAGTGTCAGAGACTCAAAAGTGGAAATGTTCCCACTTACTTTAGTGCTCAACTAGTGCTAGAGCTGCTTTGAAAAACTTGCTCTGCTATGGCTGTTCTCCTTTGCTTAAGCTACAAGACTTCCAAATCTCCCTCTTTTGTACCTTATTTATGTTCCTTTGCCATGCTTACCCTCATGCCATGCTTCATCCCACAGGTCTCAACTGGTCTTCTCCTGCTTGTTACTGTGTCCTTCTGCCACCATTAAAAGGTCAGCATGTACATACACTCACATTTCCTTCAAGGGGCCCAACAGGGCTAATGTCCCCAAATGCAGAACATATGTGCAACATAAATTAATTGTTAAGGATAATGCTGATTGAAGTTTGGTAAGTCAGCCTGCAGGATATACCATATGTTTGAAGTGTATTGTCCAAGTTTAGATTTTAAACTCCCAAGGGCAGGGACCACTCCTTCCTCTATGTTTACATAGCATCAATAAGACCAACAGTGCTTGGGTCTGAAATACATTAAACTTAGCCAATGCATTGTTAAGTTTAATAATGACTAGTTAACATTAAAGCACAATGGATAAAATATATAGACAAAGACATATTCTGGCAGAGATTTTTGTCATGTTTTTGATGCCAGATTCCTGCCCAAGTAAATGGTCACTGGTCATCTGAATCACTGACATTGTCTTGAAAAACTCACCCTTTGCATTGCAGCATCCTGTTTTTCCCTGAGTTCAGCAAGTGACAATAAGCCATTAACCACTGTTCAGGGTAACTTAGCCAGAGCCCACCTAAGTGAAAACTCTGGAGTGGGAAGGCACCTAAATGAGATGCCAGACAGTGAGCTGTGAGAATTACAGAGCCAGGGTGTAGATGGGCAAAGGGATATAAAAGTTTTGAATGCAAAAAGGTTTTTAATGTCATTTCTTATTATTTATCACATCAATTTGTAGTCCCCAGAAACCACACTCAAAGGTTACCGTGCACAGGCCCTCCAGCTGGCGAGTAAGAGAACTATAGGAATAAATCCAAACCCGGTCTGAACCGACAGGCTGTTTTTCAGAGCGAGTTATGCAACATGTTAGTACCTCTAGGTATAGGACCAGTGGGATTTAAACTTGTACAGCAGATGGTCCATGTATCATTGCTGGAATGCGCCTGCTGACCCTAGGGCAGAGCCTGAATGGACTTCAAAAGAGAGACTGAGCATGCTTCAAAGTGTTATTGTTTAAATGTTCCACTAAATGGGGACTCCGGAACAAAATATCTAGCTGAGGTCAGTCTGAAAAATGTCAACACACATGATGAGAAAACAGCATGTTGTATGAGAAAGAATATTTCATAGGGGTATTCTGGATATTTTCAGTTGAAAAAAACACTTCTACCATATGTGTCAGCAGGTTGTCATAATCGAAGTGTCTTTCCTCATGAGCTAGGAGCTTCATTTGCTTTTGTTGGAAAGAGCAAGGTCTCTATGTGAAGGTCATAAAAGCCTTCAGAAAGTGTCATTTGTCCACAGGCAGGTACACTGGGAGAACCGTCGACCAAAGGTATCACAGAGGAGTGTTACAATGCAGTATTGACTTAGCCTTGACAGTCCCCCTGCCACTCAGTTCAGAGGAAAGCTTCTCAGGACCCTGTGTTTGGTTTAAGAGAGTGATCCTGTGATTTATAATCGCTTACTGTATTCTGTTCCTCCCAAAGCCCATTATGCCTGCTCATGGCACGTTCTTTCACTGGTGTAATCCACAACTTTTGGCTTCTCCTCACTCTATTCAGTGGGAGTTTTAGTAAGAAAAGGATTACGTTCACATCCAAATCAATAGCATTAATATCACGACGGAAGGTTTCTTAGGCAAGTCAAGCTTAACAAGATCAGGCCTTCGGTAGGAAATTCAAGATTCGATCTTCGATTTGCTGGACTACATGTTAGCTGTTGTAAATATCAGTGGTCTGGTAGCTTTTGTTTGACAAAAGGTTTCTGTGTTGGCCACTGGCAGTTCAACATGGGTGGCTGAAAAATAATTTCCTTTGCTGGAAGCTAACGGCAACAACCTGAACTTTCACAGCACCTTGTCCTGCTGGGGCATGCCTCTATCTTGATGGAGACACATTATAATAACACACAGATTAAAAGCTAACCCTTCCTGCAGATGTAATAATGATCCAGTGCCAGGAAGAGCAAGCAAGGCCCATGTTCCTTCCATATATCAATATTCAATGAGCTCAGCTGATTTTGCACATTAGCACACTGAGGTGCAAAGAAAGCCACCAGGAATGGTAAAAAGCTAAAGTGGCTCTGGAGACCTATAAGAAAGAGTGGTGTCATTGAAGCAAAAAGATAGCTTGTGCCTGTTTGTAGAGTCTCTGTATCTTTGTAGCATGTAACTGACACAAAACTTGAATAGCAATCAATTTAAGTGGGTCAAAAATAGCATCCACACCCTCCCTGGAGTCCTGGTTGCTACACTCAGTATCACTCCTCAGCTGTTAGCTGTGGCCCAGATTAAGCAAAAACTGTAAAAATGTACCTAACCGAGTATGATTTCAGCAAAGCTTTCAGGCTTATGCTTATCTTCAGTGTATGCTTAACTTCAGCAAGTATAGAAACTCTTTGTCAAATAAGACTTTTAGACCTGCTGGGAGCTGATAAAAATATCATTCAGAGTTTCACCTTTTTTATTCTGTTTGCCAAGTGCTACGAATAGCTGATACTCGATGTGTAGATTGTAGGAGGTATTCAGTAGTCAAAATTCAAAGTGTGTCAGTAAGTTAAAGGTGACCTGTTATCTCAGTGTTCCCAAAGCAGAGGAGTTACAACACATTTCTGATGAATGTAATTGGTTTTAGGAATCGTGGTTCCCTGGAAATATTGTCACTCCAGAACAGACTCTGAAAATTCTCCAGACTTCTGCTTGTTAAACTGTTCACGGAGAATAAAAAGTATGAGTCAAGACAAAGTGAATGGTTTTATACAATCTAGACAAAACTTTGCACAACAGGGAAATAAACTCCAGTAAGCTGAAGGAAAAGATATTACATCCATTACTCAGTTTGCATTTTTTACTCGAGTATAATAGGACTATAAACATTTTCTGTCAACAGCGTACAAAGAAACTTGTTTTGAAAGTGATGCATGGTGAGAACTTGCATCTAAATCGGGTACATCTAAATTAGACTCTGAATACAGAACATTCCCAAAGGTGGCTTTTTGGTTAGAGCTAGTCAAGTAATGCAGAAGAGTTCACAAATATTGAAAGAAAAAACCACACCCGAACCTTATAGGAGTTCTCCCTCCTTATGTTCCTTCTACAGGAGCATTTGGGGGACAGCATGTTTATTTGGGCTTGCCCTTTGTGGGCAAGCAGCCCCCAGTTCTTGCAGAAAACACACTGTTTGGTATTCTCCTCTTACAGTGTAAAATGTGGCTGAGTGTTTTGCCAAACAAGGAAGGACTTATAAATGCACTGTGTGAGGCCTACAATGTTTCAGTTCTCGGCTTCAGTAGGTGGTAGAGATTCTTTAGATTCTCTTGCTCATATACAATAAGCAAACGAACAGAATTCCCAAACCACGAGGCCAACAGATTATGTTTGTAGCTTGTCTACGTAATCACAAGTTCCCTTTATGGTTAGTTTTATCTTCTGTCTCTCTCAAGCTTTCTTCTGCCTATATTGCTGCTGGTCTTTATGAAGCCCCACATTCTACAGACACTTATGCACATGGTTTACTTTATGCTTTCAAGCAGTTGCAGAGAGTTCAATAGGTGTTAAATTGATAATGAACTAGAACACAATAGAACTGCAGATCTGCACAGATCAGACTGAACCAAGTGAAGGTACAGCTGTACAGAAAGTTCAGCACACGGGCAAGTGTCTACAGGGCCTCAGCTGGTAGGATCTACCAGAACTAGCACTCGTGTTTGTGCACCACCTGGCACAAAGGGACCCTGAAGCTGACCAGGATCCCTAGATCCCAATATGCTGTGAGTAACAAACTGCTGTAGGGACTTTTAATTAGGCACCAAACACCAAGAATTCAAAGCTCATGAAGACTCTAGCACAGGGTATAGCCAATGCATCTCCTGACGTTTGCGGCTGTAGATTCATTCAAATGCTGCCTGTTTTGGGAATGCTAAAAGATTCCAACTGGCCACCAGCTGCTACCCGACCTCTTTAAAATAAACCTGTCCTAATGGGCACGTGCCTGGATCACCAATGACACTATCAAATTTGGCACTGTGCTGTAGTGGGAAAGCCAAGTCTGGGTGGTAGCGATTGCTCTATGTTCTTACTCTCAGATATCCTATCGTTAGGTCAAGGTTGTGGCACAGTGATGTGGAGCAACGAGCCCCCTGCCTGCACGCCGCCTGCCCAGTGGTTAAATCATCGTTGTTCCAGACATTGGCGGCACACCATTATCCAGGGGTACCTTTAATATCAGCTAAAGGAAAGGTGAATGACTGTAAGCCCTGTGTCAAGGCTTCAGTGGATGTTCAGTGGCGACAGCAGCACACCAGGCTGAGAGGCCCAGCCAGCAGCTGGCAAGCCGTATTTTATGTAGCTTTGTGAACATAGACTATGCAAATGTATTCAAAAGATGTTCTAGAAGCAAATTGGTTGGAGCTAAATTTGGCCAGATGCTCTTGAATCTGCTTATTAGAGCCCTTAGCCTGAAAATTAGCTGGAACTGATGAGTCAAACCAGAGCTGACTTTAAGATCTTTGCATATGAAGAAACCCACAACCGGATTAAATGTGTGCATGTCTACGTAGCATGGAAATTCAGCTCTCAGTGTCTGCTCCTGCTGATCCCAAGATGAGGGTTTCACAATGTTTGATCTGTGGAGAGCTCCTGTAGAGAGCCAGGGAACTATTCTACCTGAGTTTTTAAATTAAGAAAAAATGAGAAAATATTTTTCTCTTCCATGACGGTTTTTGATTTTTGTACCTGCATTTCATCTTGCCTGCGGAGGCACTCCCTGGCAGTGAGTTCAAGCCTTCCCCCTCCTCTTATATGTTCCATTACCAAAGGTGAATAATCAAGACAAATATGAAGGATGAGAGAAGTATGTACTCGCTTACTCAGGTAATGAATGTGAAGGATGAACTCACCTCAATCCTCAATTAAAAATAACTGCTTCAGGATCCTGTTATGGTGGCAGAAGATACTGGAAGGAGGTAGGATGTGTTGTGCTGTAGCAGTGGCAATGGTACTTTTGCTTTCTTGTACTTCTTCCCCTTATTAGGGCAACTTTTGAAACCTTTCTTTCACCTGAGTGTTGACTTTAAACTCTAAGAAAGAAAACTCTCCTGAGCAGTGGTTTAAACCAGTTTCTGCAAGACAGCTGGTGGAGTGTATCTGTTTAGCCACAGGGCATTTTCACAGATTACCTGTACCTTTGCCCCATTTGTGCCTGCCTCTGCAGCCATTCCCAGAGCTCCAGGGCAGCAGCTCTGCCATCTCCCTGCCTTGGCCACCCTACACCAGGCATTAACATGAATCAGTCTTGCCCTTATGGCAGCTACACTGTGTCTGACCCCTGCCTGGGTGTACAAAGGTGGGAAAAGGGTGGGCCGTTTCCTGAGCTTAAACAACTGAGCACTGTTAGCTCAGGGACAATTGTGCCTCTGGTGTTTATACTGTCTTTGTCTGGATAAACTGTATGGGTACAGTCCCAACAGAGTCACTAGGAGATTTTCTTGCTGATTTTCATGGTGCTGGCATTTCAGCCTTCATGTGTATTTTAGGCATCCCTGTCTTGAATCAGTATCTCAAGCCTCTTAAAACTCCATTACTGTTATGTTATGATGGTATTTATATATATATATATAAAATTTTTTTTTGCTGAGGAAACCAAAATTAGGCACAGTTTTATAAAGTACGGTCTTCCTGGTGCCTTATGGAAGGTAAATGTCACCTCCCTGTGACACATTAAGTAATCCCTTTGCATAGTCTACTGAAGTATCCTCAAAGAATTTGACACCAAGGATGTCCCAAGGGATTTGCCTCCCAATGCCAGGTTCCAGGATTTGAGAACTCATCTTGATGTAAAGCTCAAAAATATTGCTGAGGCAGACAGAGATATTCAGTACCTTGCACTTCACAGAACCCAGGCACGTCTTGCACACGCCAGCTATAGCATAAGGAACTCATGTCAAATCAGAGAATTTATCTTCTTTCAGCCTCCAGCTTTTCTAATTGTGTTGCAGTGGTTGTTCTCCAGATGTGAGGAAATACAGAAAGCTTCTTATTTAGTAAGTTTTCAGCAATCCTAAAGAAGCCAGTTCCTCCCTCCCCAGAATGGCACGGCCTGTGTTCCTAATAACACCAGACACTGAAAATAGCCTGGGATAGGACTTACAGTATAGACACCCTGACATTCAGTCAGCATGCTTCCCATTTCCTTCTGGATTCTTCCTTGCCTTATTCGTGGTGTGTTAGATCTGCTAACAGGCAAGAAGGTCCTGTAGAGGTGAGACAATCTTGTACTCAGGAAATATTGAGACCTATCTGGATTTTTTACTTGCTTTTGCAATCAATTTGTACATCACCCTGGGACTGCATGCAATTTTTCAGCATGAAAAAACATCTGGAAAAAATGCTTAGGAAAAACTACAGATTTAATATAAAAACAAAAATAAGCCCTACCAAACAAACAAACCCTTGTATTTGTCCCTAGAGCTTAGTGACTGAGAGCTGATGGCATAGAAGGTTCCTGGATTTATCCACCCTCAAACATCCTTTTCTTCCTCAATGGCAGTTATACTCCTGTGAAAAAGTCGGAGCTGGTCAGATCTAGCCCTGGCATCTTTCAGTGGATTATTCCTAAAATAAAGCGGCTTTTCCAAGCCTGGTGGTTTCAGATGTTATGATCAATGTTTATTCATTTGTCCTTTCTTTCCGTGGAACTGGCAATGACTGCTGTTTCTGTATCCAATACCACTGTTATGTCTGTTGCTCTAATCTAGCTACTTATATGGTCTCCACCATCGTAATGTTTCAGCACATCCCAAGAATTAAAAAAAAAAAAAAAAACCCAACTTTTTTATTTTTTAAAAAAAGAAAGAAAGAACAATAACAAATTCTCTCTTTCTCCCTTCCCTGCCTGATCTTAATAAGAGTCTTGGGGTTTTGTGCTTGTATGTGTGTGAAGAACTTACTGAGGAAAAGCTGAACTGAAGAAATGGGTCCTACCTTCAGCTGTGGAAAGCGTTTGAAAGGCTGGCATGGGGAGACCTGGGCTGCTACAGGAATCTTCCAGGACTAAATGTGCCTCCCCTAGTTTTTCTGCTCCTTGGCCCTTGGCTCAGTAGTGTTTTCCATGATTCCTGGAATCTGGCAAGTAATAAAAGTTATCAAGGGCAGAGGGTAGACATGCGTTTTTCTTTTAACAAAGAAAACTTATTTCTGCCTGGACACAACTTGCCCTGACCATATGTCACTGGAGGTGTTGCTTCTTTTTATTCTGACCACAGTTGGATCAAAAGCAGCATTTCTGTGCATCTCTTCTCTGTCTTTGTCTGGGAATTGTTGTATACTGTTCCTGTGGACACTGAAATCATCCAAGACAAAATTTACCTTGCAAGTTCAGTGTCTGTTTTAGATAGCTTTCTTTCTAGAAGGCTGTGACTAGTTTTTAATGGTTTGTTAGGAGCTTGGTCTTATTTGCTTACCTATTACCCAGTTTCGGTGCTCTGGATCTGCAGTCCAGGGGAAGAAAAGGCTGATGAGCCTTCAGGTCCATCAGCTTTGGGCCCTATCTGTGGGGAAGAAAGCGATATCCAAGTGTGTGAGATGAGTTAGTTCTTGGTGAAGATTTAAGGGCATTACATCCTACCCGAATAGGAACAAACCGAAGCTCTTTCCATGTCCTCCAAATCCAAGAACAGCAAATGGGAGAATTACCAATGTATAAAAATATAAGCAAACACATGCCAACATTAATTGGAGGAACACGTCCTTCTCACTGACCTTAGCCCATGTGACTGTACCTCTGCTGTAAGGGACATGAGCCCTTGATTTCTCCTCTGTAACCAGTAGACAGAAACCTCACATCCAGCTGAGGGAATAAACTGCATGTGAGGAAATGACCAAGTGCATTCTTGACACACCTTTTTTTAGACCTGGATTAGTAAAAAGAAGTATCTTTGTATCTCATATTTGGGCTGGAAACTAAGCAATTTGCGTACTTGCAGGAATGAGCTACACTCATCTCAGAAGTTTTTCTTGGCAACAGGACAGGCAGCTGTCAACACTTCAGTCTAGAAGTAGATGCAGCTCATTAGGACAGTTGGATATCATCAGATTAACTGGGCTTGGAGATAGGCTGAGAGAGAAAAACATATGACAAGAACTGGCATTGCAAACCCTCCCCCTTTAGAAATACTACCTCAAAACCAAAGAATGTTGTGGTCGACCATAGCCAATATCAATATAATACATCCTAATTTAAGGGCAGATTTGCCAAGTATTTCAGCATGGGCTTCAGTGCCCCTGGTACACATAAAAGTTATAGCATCAGTTCTGGATTAGTTACTGGGACTTCAGTAATGATGTTCCTGGCATAGCACTCCTTGCAAACACGTACTTTGGAGGAGTTCCCATACATGTTTTTTTATTGTTCACCAGAGCTGTGGTGGCAAGCTGTATGAAAACTATCCAGAAAACTGGAAAAAATCAAAATAAAAACAAATCAAAGGGAAAAGAAACAACAAAACTAAATCAAAGGTAGCAAAGCCTTTTTTGTGTAGACCTAAAACAAGGTCTGAAATCAAAACGATACAGGTTGACTATATAAAAGTTATGGAGGAGGGAGTTTTAGACTTTCTTTCAGTGCCCGTAGAAGACTGCCTGAAATGTTCTATTCATTTCTGGTACCAGAAAGATACTACCTGAGTGGCAACAGGGACTAGTTTTGAAGAAAGCATAAATAGACTTTGATTGGTGACAGACAAAGGTAGCCAAGGTCCTCAACAATCCTCCACATGTATTTGAAAAATGTAAACAGCAGCAGGCAGATGAAGTGTTCATCAGCATGTGTTGCCATGTTTTGTTTTTGTGTTCAAAACCTCTTTGCTCTAAGCACACATCTCTTTTCAGAGTTTGAGCCTTAGCTTTGCAACCCAAGCAGCAGGGACACCTTGTGTTTCTTTCAGACTTTTCATCAGATCATCACCAGATGCTTTACGAGGGTGACTTAGAGCAACTTCACATTGAAAACCTAAATTTAAAAAATAAATAGTTATTTCTTTCTTCCAAAATGCAGTCAGCTCCAGAGTAAAGTAAATGAAGACCTCAATTATCCAGTGGGTGAGATCCTTCTCCCTTTACATTACCACAGAGGCACATAGGATTTATTGTCCACATTAGTTCATATCTAGGGATGCTGTGAGCAAAGGAAAGAATAGTCCCCCAGTCGCTGAGAGTGCACTGCAACAAGCAGCACCAAGACTGGAAATTTTACCAAATTAAAATCTAGGGGAGGAATAAAAGAGATAGAATTGCAATTTCATTGGGCAGTATTAAGCTTGATCATCATAACTGCTGCCTCCATCCTTAATAATTCTGAGGATGTACAGACCAGCGTGCGATGTTATTACTCTGCTGAGCAGCACCTCTGCTTACTCAGTACTGATTTAAGGTTGCTAGAGCAACAGTAAAACCACTTCCTATAGAGCGTAGATGTGCTCTGCAGGCCTCCCAGGCCTCCATAGTTACCAGAAGTTGTGAAACTTCATGGAGGAAGTACAATGTAAAGCACTGAGAGGTGTGGAAACTTTAAATGGGGATGTAACTTCAACCACTTCTTAGTCAATGCTAAGGGAAAATAGGAGTGTGGTGGTCTTATGTTTAAAAACCTCTATCTTTGAGGCAACTTTTATTCTGTTAATAGTCAAGGGGAGATTGCTTTAGACAGAAGAGAAACAATCTTGTTTAAATTTGAACAACTTCCTTAAAGCACTCTGTGCACACTGAGACCATATGACATTGTTTTAAGCCTTATACTTGTATTCACCATTCATTTAGCTTTCATTACTGACAAAATCTCAGATGCCAGAGGATGTGCAAAACCTGCTGGCTGATTTGCAAAATCTTCCGGTGTTGGAAATTTTTCTAATGATGAAATACTTTATTAATTGCTTCTATTTTATCTGATTACTAGCTATTGCCATATGAATCCTGAGGGCTTTGGAACAAGGCAGATCTGCACTCCTTAAATTATCATTTCTAAGATTACACTAAAATACTGTGTAAAAACTAGTATTCATTATTATTCAGACAATTCTCAGTTTCAAACATACCTTCCATGAGACTTTAGCTGAGAAAAAACAAGGAATTCACATCTAGGCTGTTTACTAATACAACCTCCAGCTCCTTCTGTGCAATTTAATTTACTACTCAATTGTGTTGGTGTGATCCTGGGGAGGAAAGTTCAAGATCTGCTTATCCTGGAGTTTCTTTTCCACTACATTTCCTACCGAATTCTGTGAATTGAGGCTTGCTTGAATATTGTTCATGCTAAAAGTGTTCCCAGTGCTTTTGATGTTGAGCGTTGGCTTATTGGCTGTCATGTGACCTTGGCTGCAACAATAATACAGCAACTCCTGCTGGGTTCCTCTTATATTCTCAGAACAATTCAGATTTTGGTATATGCCAAGAGAATCGTAAAAACATGGACCGCAAGTTTGGTTCTGTGTTTCTGCAAGCACTTGTGATGAAATTACTCCTGGAATATTGCAGCTCATTAAAATGTCACCTTGCTAGAAAGTATGGGCAGACTGAAAGGAAGCAAAGACATTGGAGAGCTTGAGAGACTCACCCACAGCAGAAGATTAGAAGAATGGCTTTTGAATTGTAAGACAAATGGTGATTTTGACACATGCACAAACATGACAGTCAGTGTGGATGTTTACAGATAAACATGGGAAAGATCTCATTTACTTTATAGCTGAGTCAAGGGATGTAGTTACTAGATATTTATCCCCTCTTCCAGATACAGCATGGCCCAAAAGATGTATTGTCTAGCTGGGACACAACCACGTCAGAGGCCCACACAACCAGGCACTTAAAATAGTTCTTGGCCCCAAGGTGCCCCTGCCACAGCACTTCCTTGCACAGCACACCACAGGAGGGGCAGGGGTCTGGTATAACCACCTCCCTTGCCCCAACAACAGTCGCAGGAAGATGTTGGACTAAAGGTATGACATCAATGCAAAGAAAATGCCCTTTGACTACTAGAAACCAAATTCCAGCAGTGTGCCCTATTAGGCTGGGAGGCAGCTGCTCATGAGAGACCCACTGCGAACAGCTGGGGGACATTTCAAACCAGGGTGTGCAAAACGTTAGAGTCTCTGCAGTATGCAGCAGCCCAGCACAGGCAGGGACACAGCTGACTTGTGGGATGCTGGAGGTCTGCAGAGATCTCCATGGGTCCTGGGCTTCTCTTCCATCTCTGATTTCTGCCCTGCCAGCGTTTGGGTGCGTTACTGTCCTGTCATGTGATTTGCTTTATAGCCCAGAGGGGACAACTGAATTCCTTCTGCAGCAACAATATTTTTTGTGATGCCAATGCCATGACCTTTATTCATGAAAAACAAAGTACAAATGGGGAAAACAGGGTGGAGCTCTGTCAGAAATGTGATGTAAACAGCTACAAAGACGTGGCTGTGATCCTCCAAAACCATTTCCCCACCAGGTAAGAATCAGAGCAACAGGCATTGCAAACACAGCAGAGATCCTATCTGATATTTTGTTAACCTAATTGCCTATATCTAAAAGCAAGGTCTAATAAAAATTGCCAAACTGAACCTTCAGTCAGATTAGACAACAACATCAACAACAATAACTTCCAAAGCATTTATGGAAACAAATTCCCATTCCAGGTATCCACTCACATTTTAAAAAAGCCAGCCTCTTTTCTAGCATTCATGAAAGTAACACGAACAATTCAGCAGAAGAAGAGCTCCCGTTTTGTTATGGAAACAGTCTCCACAGTACCCTTGAAAATTCGTCCTGAGGCAAGTTTGAAATAATTCATGCTTTTGCTCTTACAAAAATAACTTCATGTTTGGAGCAAACAGCTGTGATCCTGGTGGAGAACAGCAGAAATATGAGCTGGATTCAAACCTGTATCTTACTGGGAGAACTAGGAGTTTAGTCTCCCAGTAAGGAAGTGAAATTCAGGCAGCAACAAAGCTGCCAAGAGCTCCAGGGTGGCATGAGGGGAAAACCTGAGTTTAAGCCAGGTAGAATGGGCATGGAGCAGCATCTGCTGCTCCCTCTAGAGATGGTGTCTGTGCCCTGAGCTCTCACAGGCCAGTGGATGTGCCTCCATAAATGCCATACCCCCTCCACATGGTTTCGCAGGACCTCCAGAGGAATTAGACGAAAAGCTCCCGGGAGTCCACCACACCCTCCACTGTGTGCCTCTGCTCAGTGATTTATTCAGCTCTGTCATCAGGCTACCCCAGGGCCTCGCTGTTCCGGATGACACCCAGTCTCTGCTACAACCCAGCTCCTGGCCACACAGCTCCTCTGACAGCTCCCCCAGCCATGCACCAATGTGCCCCCCAAAACCAGTGGTGTCCTTGTGAGCACCGGGGAATCCCAAAGCCACTTTGGCTGCTCCACAGGTCACTGGGATGCGCTTCCCAAGGAAGTGTGGGAGCACTAGGGGCAAGTTTTTGCACTTCCCTCCATGAATTCAACGAGCTGGACAGGCAAACATGTAGGAGTCAAAATAAGAAAACTTCAGGTCTTTGGCCAACACAGACAATAAGAGAAAATTGTTCAGTGCTACAAGCAGCCTGTGACCAACCATGCACAAAATATTAACCGTCTGTGGCCCATTTACCAATCAGCAAGTGATAAGATTAGGCTTTGATACAAATCAATGTTGGCCAAACAGATTTAGAGGCACAAATCTGGATTCCTCATGCTTTGCGTTGAGCCTTATTCCACTCCCTCCCTTCTCCACATCCTCCTGTGTAGAGACAACAAAGCAGGGTTGCTCTGGCTAGGAGAGACAAGCAGCAGCTGCTCTGCAAGGCTGCGGTGCTGGGCTGGTGTTGCCTGCTGGGCAAGGGAAGGCCACCCGGCCATACGCTGGGGCCAGCCAGTGCTTCACTTCCTCGGTTCATGGGCCCAGCAGTGGGCACCCGGCAGGGAGAACGTGTCTGTTACGGGGCAGTCCTAGCAGAGTGCACAGTCGCCAGACTGGAAGGATCCCGGTGTGATCTCCTGTGTTGGTGGGTCTCAGCAAGGCAAACATCACTGTCATTACTAGTTTATGTTGTTTGACATAATAGCTGCAGGGCCAAGTGGGGCAAAGGGGTTTCTGTGCACCCACAAACCTGAGAGAGCCCTGGGTATCGTGAGGGGGACTTTACAAGCTCATGTTGTGTATTGCTTTACGTCCATGTGTTGTGATTACATGCTGCCTTGCTTAGATGAGCATTTTAAATAAACTGTTAGCAAATATTTCTAATTGCCTGTGAAGGGAAGATCAGACACTTTATTTTTTAAAGGAACAGCAAAAGCAAAAAAAAAAAAAAAATGTATTAGAGAAAGCAAAATACTTCTAAAACCAGTAAGGAGCCAAACACAAGAAGTGGTGCCTGCTCCTGAGTCCTGGGCTGTGTCTATCAGTCCTGTCAACTCTCCTTACTTCTGGCTGATCTTATACAGAGGAGAAACTTGAAGAAGATATATTGAGCCTTTGAGACGAAGGCTGAGAATGCAACATGTATGTGTGTGCATGGCCAGGCAGGGTGAGGCTGCCAGTGCACGGGGATCTGGGCATTTTTGTCACCTTAGCATTTGTGTTTGCTTGCTCTGGAGCTGTGTGGCTCCCATGGGTGTGCTGCTTTGCAGCTCTGTCCCTCTCCACCAGCCCCTTCTGTCACAAGCCCCAAGCCAAAGGCTTGAAAAATTTCAGGGACGAAATCCCCCTCACTCCACCTTCTCTTCTTCTCAAATGGGTTAGTCTTACAGGAGGTAGGGAAGAAACACCTCATAAAAATACCATTGTCAAAGCCACCTCTAAACAATGCAGATACGTACACCATTAGCGTATAGGGACAGGATAGAAAACTCCCTAAAATTCTGCCTTTCCTCGTAACAACACCAAGTGAGTCACCCTGGCTTTAGGCCAGGTCAGGAGCTTGCTGCCCAGGAAGTACTTGGGTAAACCTTCGAAAACCTCTCTGCGCCTAGGCCGGGAGGTAAGGGACAGGTATCCCCAGAGAGAAGCGCAGGGATGCCACAGTGAATATCGCCGCATTTATTTTCAGCAGCGGAGATTCTGGCTGGAGGATCACTTGAGAGCATGCCAAAGGCCCAGAAAAGGTCACTGCTGAGGGAGGCTCAAGGTCACCCAAGCCGCTGGCCTCCCCATGACACTGCTGCCCCTGGGAGCCGCGTGCTGCGGCGGGGGCGTCCTCCCCAGAGCAGGCGGCAACGCTTGACGTGCTCCTGCCCGGCGGTGCCAGCGGACGGCGGGCATGGACGTGCCAGGAGCTGTCTGACCCACCCTAAGTGGGTAGTACAGTGGATGCTGCCGACAGTTAAAGTGAAGCTCCCAAAGCCAGCTCTGCCTTCCCTGCCACCAGATGCAAGCAATTTGTTTTGCATTTGGACTAGCAGTCCGGAAAACCGAAGCACTGTGTTTTTAAGTTTATATTACATGTTTGCTTTCCAGTTTTCTTAATTAAAATCATGTAACTGGATGAGCAGTTACTGGATAGCTTGCAGGGTTTAGTTGAAATTTTCTGGTTTTTCTGGACACTCAAGCATTTGATGCCCTTTCTCTGCCTGCAGTGCATTAATTCACCTAGCTAGAAACTCTGTCTTTCTGAACGGGTAAAAGCGTGCATTTGGGAATGGTTTTGATTCTTACAGTATTTTCTCTTAGTGTTTGCCTTCACCTGCCAATGTAATCTGTAAGAATAAACTAGGTACTTTAAAATCATTTTTATACACTCTTCATAAGCGTTTCACCATTACTTGGAGAGGGAAGGGAGCAGAGGGACCCATAAGAAAACAAAAAGAAATATGAGCAGGTATGAATTCACTCGAGTGATCACTCTTCTTCCTCTTCAGTGAGTTTAATCCATTGGCTCGTCTGAATCAGTCAAGAGGGCCTGACTGCATCAGTGAGCTACATACCAACATAAATTTCTGGACTATTTTCTCCTGCGGTGCCCGCTGTCACCTGGGATGTAGTCAGGCCAAGCCTGCCCAGCTTAGTGACCAGCTCCAAATGGAAATGGAAGTGGTTCTGCCCAGCAGCTGCAGGCCCCACTGACCTTCTGCTGCTTTCAGTGGGTTTGCCACAACTTCCTCCCAATCTCCTGGCCTACGTCTCCCATGGCGCCCCAGCTTTCCTATCACCTTTGCAGTGCCTGTGTAACCATCTCGCTTCACAGGAGCTGTTTTGCTCGTGAGGCCAAGGAAATCCCTCTGCAGGCCACACAGCAGCAGGATGTTTAGGTGCAGTGTGTTGGGTATGTTATTAGCAGGGAAATGTGCATGTTCAAAATGTGAATTGCCTCCAAGCACACCTTGTGCTGCTGGAGTGGTGCTAACAGAGGACTTACTCCACTGAGGGAAAGTCACTTAAACTGCCCAGACTTGAAGCTTTACTTTCAGGACTGAAAATGTTAAGTGTGGACATGTGGAAGGACATGCCAACATAAGCGGGATTTACTTTGGTCTGCAGACAAAGCTCCAAGTAGCTCAGCAAAGCACATACATACTTCTTTCATGCAAGAGTGAGTATCACCTTAACTCAACAGTGCCTTTCTATGCAAATCTCAAACTGTTCTGCATTGTGTTAAATAATGACTCCAGAATTAGATCCCACAAGATGACTTTTATTTTTGCAGCAATTGCATTCAGAGACTTAGTCTTCTCAGAGCTTGCAACTTAGTTATTAATAGTGTCATTTGCCTTCTTTTGGAAAATTGAATTCATGTGGTAAAGAGGAACTTTATGTATCGAATTCTGATGCAGAAGTTCTGGTATGAGTGCTTTTGTAAAATACAGAAGTGGAAAACGCAGGCTATATTGTAGAATTTTATGGTTTTTTTTTTTTTAATTTTATATGACTGAACCCTCCAAGAACAATGGCAATATTAAAAAAAAAAAAATTACCTGTTGATCTTCTCCTATTTTTGGCAAATTTAGGCAGGCATTGAAAGATTTTATAAGAACTATTATGTAATAGTTAGTTCAGGCAAAAAATGATTAAAAGAGATAAGTTACCATACATCTAGTACTAGGTAAGCGGATTAAAAAGAAAAAACTGGGAAGTGCAATAATTGGATTTAGTAATGCCACAAAAATTAAAAAGATGGTCCCAAATTTGGATTTTTGCACAGGGCAAGTGCTGCAGAATTTTCCTCAGGGAACAGTCCTCTATTGGCAAAGAGTGGCTGAACAGAAGAAACAAATCTTTTTTGTCTTTAATTGTTGTGATTCTGTTTAAAAGTTACAAGATACCAATTTTAACATGTGGAATGCAGTTGTGAAAGAAAACGGGTTTCCTGAATTTTCAGTGATTGACTACAATCCACACACATACTGGTTATTTTAATTTAAGGAAAAAGGATTTTGTTTCTTTATCCTGTTACATAACACTGGATCTGTTCTCTCTTGAACACACAAGTATGTTTATCATTAATCTTAAAGGGAAACATTCATCCTTCAAAATCCTGTCTGCATTTCTATCTTCTTTTTTTTTAAGTTGGATCCCAAATGACTGGATATGAATTGAAGATGAAAGCATGTTGTTTATTGTTTTAATTAGATTACTTTAACCTCATTTGTAAATAGTTCTTTTGCTGTTCTTCCCAATAGCAACAGTGAAGAAAAAACATTGTTTTAGAAGTTATTGCAAAAATGTAAAACATACGGTTCATACAGCATCCGGCAGGAGACAGAGTACCTGTTATTGGTTTTTAGCTCAATTTTATGAAACTGGCTGGCTTTCAGGTTGGAGACATTCTTTAATAATACCTATATTTTTCATTCTATAGTGCATTCCTTTCAAGGACTTTAAATTGCTCAGGAGCTCTTGAAAATCCCAGTGAAAACTTCTAGATAGATGAGGGTTTTTTAATTCCAGGTAGCTGACTGTCAATTATCTTGAGACTGTTTCCAAAAGCTCACGTGACCACCTTGGTTCCAGGCTGTTGGGTTCCTCTAGGTTTGCCCCTCACTTGTAAAGGAACAGGCATTTCTGAACTCGGCTGTTGTTCAGAAAGGACACGCTCCAGCCTTTCAAACTTGCTAAGTGCCTCAAGTTAGTATGTAATTAGCTCGCTGTAAGGAAAGGACCAGTGGAAGCAATCCCATAATAGATAGGCAGTCTCAAATATAAGCAAAACAGGCCACCCGTAGCATTAAAATCAGAGAATTTAATGCCAGTGGGACTACCTTTCAAGAAGACCTGTGGTTTTTAGTTGCCTTTGTGTTTGACTTACTGACAGGTTCACATCATGGGGAGCATACCAAAACCACAGGTCATGTTTTGATTCCTGTTTTATATTTATATATGATTTAAATGGATAAACTAAGAAAAATTAACTGTTCGGGCCATAATTTTGTCCAAAATAAACACAGACCAAAACTACAGCAATTTAGTGGATTGTGTGGATTAGTGAGATATCCTGGTATGTAATAGCAATAGCAACAATGTTATTCCCTGATTTAGTAATGCTTAAAAATCTGCAATCCAGAGTCACTGCATGATGTGCAAATCCCTTACAAAATCTGCCTCCCTTTTTCAAGCTCAGTATCCCGTGTTATACAGGGAAACCCCAAAGGTTGCCCCCATATAGCTTTGTACAGGAAATTTGTGTTTGGAGACTCATTAATGCAATGGGCTTACACAGTTCATCTTCTTGCCGTTCTTGTCTATACCCTTCTTTACAGACAGTGCTGTCCACTTGTCCCCTAGATTTCTGCTGCACTTTATACTTTTCTGGGTAAATTTTGCCTTTTTAATTTTAACGCTTTTATGTAAAAACCTCCCAATCCCCACAAAACCACCTTGTTCTCTCCCTGCCTTGGTCCTGTGTCCATGAAACATCACGTTCCCTTTCGCAGACACATATTGAAAAGTTTTTCTCCTGAAAAAAAGAAGAAACATTAAATTCATTTTGATTTTAAAGTGAACAAGAATTTGCTGATGAGCATATTTTAGATCCTGGTGTGATATCCCTCCCTCCAACTCACCTGATAGAAATGTGATCTAACTCTGCCATATGCTGGTGTTAATATGCACCCATCTGCAAAATTAGGCATTCGCATCCCTGCCCCTGGAGACCTCTTTTAGAGGGTGCAAATGCAGTGAATCTCTTCTGGCTTTCATGCCCTCTCAGTAGATTTCCACACATTGTAGCCAAGCTGGGGATTTGGCCCAGTGTCTTTTTTAAACCCTGTGACCCAGACATGGAGATTAAAAAAGAGTTATGTTATTGGATTAAACAGATACAAGAGGCACTCACTGTATCTTGCACCCAACACCTTAAAACTCCAGAAAGGAGCTCAGCATGTTAATGGCAAAAATAGTCTCTAAGAAAGAGGGAAAATGCAAAGGAAGGTGATTGCTAAGCCGTGCTTTGGGCTGGGGCGCAGAGACCTGCTGCTCTGCCTGGTCTGCCGAGCAGCCACAGGGACACCATACTCTGCTTCCTATAGCATCATAGCTCTGGATACGCTGGAGGTCTGGTGTACAAGCCACTTGAACTACACCTACCTACAACCAGAGTGATTTTGGCCTCTCTTAGTTAAGTTTGGGTTAATGCCTTCATGGTGGAGTTTTTAAGGGGTTAGGCTTGATTACGCTATGAACGGCACTAGCGCACACGGAAATCAATAGAACTGCAGAAGTAAAAACATATTAATAGATTAAAGCCAGACCTACAGGAAAAGGATAGTAATTTCAGACACCATTTATAGGCTTAATATTATACACATGCTTATGCTTTGTAATTTGGGCTCTAACTTGTGATTTTGGTTACGTAAGACAGCCAGAGGAGCCAGAGGCATTAGTGCCACCGTATGCTGCTGCAGCTGAAGGCAGAGTTCCCCCAAATATTCATCAGGGATGTTTTCTGAAGTTGTGCTGTCTCACAGTGAAATAGCAGCCAGTGATGCACATGTTTATGACACAAAAGGACTAATTATTATTGTTATTATTCCACTTAATTCCAGGTACTGTTTACATGCCTTTGACTTCAAAACAGCTTTGGCTTTTGGTTTTTTCCTCCAAACATTTTTCTGTTAAAACACAGAGAGCAACCATGTGCTTTGTGTGGCTGACTTTCCTTTTAATGAGCGAGGAGTAGTAGAACAAGGGAGAGACAGAGACAGAAAATACAGGCTTTGATTCCTCTAGAGAACTTGAGCAAAATATTCCACTGCTGTCAGTGGTACAGCTGTGCTGGCAGGATCCTTAGCACAGATGAGGCTCCAGCCACTACTTACATTTCACCGATGTGACTGACGGTTCCTAAGCTGCGTCAAGGCATCCTCACTGCAACTGAGCAAGTGCCTGTGCCAGTGTGAAACGTTTTGCTTCGTTCCTAGCACAGCCAGAGCCACATGTGTTTGTGGTCCCTCACGGAGTCTCACGAAATGCTTCAGAGTCTGAAGCTGCAGTACAATAGAAACGTGAATCAGCAGACATAGGTGGCAGCATGCACTACATCGTGTTTAACCAGGTTGTTTAGTTGGAGGTATGTCACCAATTAGCTGCGTATATCTTATACCTATACCTATTTCCAGTTATGAAATTTACTTTGGAAATCAGCTCGGATGGTGGAAAATCAGAGTGACTGGAGTTGGGGACTACTGTTTGCATGACTGTGACATACTGTACGCCAGCAAGGACTGTGCAGAAGGGGTGCAGCTCTCTGCTTTTAGGAAATCAGCCTTTTCTAGAGACCCCCTAGAGGCTTCTGTGATGGAATTTGGGTGCATGGCAGCCTGTGCATAGGTGATGGTCTCCAAAGATGTGTTGCCCAGTGACTGCTGTCCTCGTTTGTGGTGTTTGAAGGTTGGGTCTTATCTCTGGGAAAGCCTCAGGGAGCAGAGCTGTGGGGACTGCCCGCTCTTCTTTGGTCCATCTCCACTGTTTCCAGTGCAAGGTTAGCACCACGAGACTTCTGTGAAACACAGATGGCCAAAAATCTCCTTTTCCCCACTACTCTGCCCCCACAATGCAAACATTACTTCGCAGTACAGGGGATCTTACTAAGCCTTCAGCGGGGGTTATATGCAAATACCTCGAGAGTCTGTGTGCTGCTGCATCCTTTCACTAACAGAACTAGAGCTGCGGGTAGGAGAGCAAAGACATATTTGAGTCATATCCCCGTTCACCTGCAGGAGAAAAGCACTGTCTCTTGGTGCAGTGAAACCCAACGCAGGACAAAACGTGGCCCTGCTCATTTCTCCTGCCGATCGCCCCGGCCGGACTTTGTTCTCCAGGTGCGAGCGGGGCTGTGTCTTTCGGGAGGAGACGGAGCAGAGCAGAGGGATCCCGGTCTCCCAGGCACCTGCCAGGCCACGCTCCCGTGTGTTTCCTCTCCCAGCGGGAGACGGCTGCTGGGACCCAGTGCCCCAAAACCCCGTCTGAGCGACACCGGGGACAGAGTCCGAGCCTCCGCCACCTTCCCGGGGGCAGAAGCGGCGGTGGCGGCTGCGGAGCAAAGCCGGAGCCGGGGCACAGGCACGGGCAGCGCTGGTGACAGCGCCAGGGGATGCTTTGTCCGCCAGAAGGGCGTTTTGTGTAAAGATAAAAACCAATAATTTAAAAAAGAACGGTCCGAGAATGAAAAATAAAGCGAGGAGAGCG
>NW_008593468.1:0-2122 GCF_000691845.1 Merops nubicus | reverse complement strand
ATCATAGAACACTGCAAAAAAAAAGATTTAAGAGCATAAGAGATGTATATTCAAGTGTATTATTCATATAAGTCTCAGGTAGGAAACAACAACAGGGCTTAGTTTGATTATTCTAATCAAGTCACTATTCTAATTAAATCCCAATGTATATTTTTAAGGGCAACAACTGACCCTGTAATAGAATCTACTGCTGCTATTTACGTCAGGCTTTCCCTAAGATTCTCTTGTATCAATGGGAATCACTTCTGTCAGACAACTTATAAAACTAACTTTCTCTCAGCCTGGAAATATCCTACTGCAAAGCTAAAAAAGACAGGGTATCACAATGTATAGGGCCTTACCTCATTCAAAATTAAAAAAAAGTCAGTAACTAATATACCATTGTAACCATATCTCCTTGGAAAGCAGTCTTGTGACATCTTACAATATATAAATAAAGGAGGACTGGTTTTGATTATGATATCAAAACAACAGTGATTTTCCTAGACAGATCAGCTAGCCTGTCGTTTTCCAGTCTTCCACTTAAGCAAGAAAAAGCAGAAAAAACCCCAGAGATATCCAAAGCCATAGGCCCTATGGGCAAGTGCAGCATCTGAAAATGTTTTTCACGTTATAGAACACGTCAGTGTAACCACCTCGTTATTGTTATTTGCACAGAGGTGATGTGGTGCAAGAGAAAGGCAGGACAACAAACTCCTGAAAGTCAAACTCATCACTTACTTGTAATTACGTTGTGTTATTTATTTAGTCACAATTAATTACCATGACACAGGAAAGAAAAAGCTCACAGTTTTGAAAATCTGTTCTCCTATTGCTAATTCAGACTGTAAATACATTAGGAACACTTCAGGCAGAGCTGCAACAAATTAGGTATGGACCTGACCTATTAGATTTTGAAAGCAAACTCAGTATGTTTAAATTATTACCCATAATGCTCAAGTGTTTGATTTAAAAGCTTACTGTTTATATTTTCCTACCATCAGCTGCCATTATCACAGTACAGTGGTCATGCAGATCAGCAATCTCTTCTTCAGACCAGCTGTAAGGAGCTTCAGGATCTGTAACGAAGAATATGACTTTGATGTGACTGAATGTCTCAAATGACTGACAGCTGGAAAAAAGAAACTTCCTAACTCCTGTGGGCATCTGCTGCTCCATAAATGGAGCACTCCACTGAAGGTAAATCAAAACCTTCTTCTACTGATTCTCTGAAGTTCCCTGCACCTTGCTTAAATAGTTGTTAGAAGTATTTAATCAAATCCAGCTGATGATATAAAAACCTTTAAAGTAGGTTCATATAACCTGGTGCTACAATTTTGTGTTGACCTTGCAATCACTAGAAAGAAAGTTTCACTGATCTGCTTTATTGTCATTAACTGCACTTTAGATGTTACTCAAGTTAGTTGCCTTCATTTTGCTAAAAGCAGCAGAACACATTCACTTGGCAAATATTTAAAATATAACATGTTCACCACTACATTTGGAACAAGTATTTATACCTCTTCAAATCTTCATGTACCCTCCCCACCACCTTTTATAGTTTTGTGTTCCTGCAGTCACAAACCACACAATACCATCACAACAGAACCTGGAGTAATGGAACCCAGACCAATGTCATTGTCCCTGGATTCCACTACCACCACAGAACAGACACACCTTTGTACCTCTGATTTTGACCTAATAAAGGACAGCCACCACTTGTCTGCTGTCAGCCTATGAGTAAAACCTTTCTTACTCATTCACCTGGCAGCGATGCTCCCAAAGACAGTTGTGTAGTTTCAACTATTTCTCCAGAGGCATATCTGCTGGAGGACTTAGAATCGTAGAATCATTTTGGTTGGAAAAGATCATCAAGTTCAACCATTAACCTAACATTAGCAAGTCCACCACTAAACCACATCCCTGTGCACCTCATCTACACCTTATTAAATACTTCCAGGGATGCCGACTCCTCCACCTCCCTGAGCACCCTGTTCCAATGCTTGACAACCCTTTCAGTGAAGTTTTTCCTAATATCCAACCTAAACCTCTCCTGGTGCAACTTGAGGCCATTATTTCATGAATGACACAATAAGCTTTTTTTTCAAAGCCATCAAGAAAAACAAGCAAACAAACAAACAAA
>NW_008593467.1:11895-12113 GCF_000691845.1 Merops nubicus | reverse complement strand
GCCGCACTCACCAGGGGCGCCCGCAGCTGCACAGATTGCCCATGTCGCTCCCTCCTCCATGAAGCAGGAGTGTTTTCTGGCCGGGGAGAGCTGGTATTTCCTGGTTCCTGCTCGGCCCCTGGCTGTTCCAAGGGAGTGTCTGGCAGTGTCAGATTTCTCCCCATCGCTGCGGTGACGCTTTGCCGAGGCCCGTGCGTGCCATCTACCGGAGGGCGTGG
>NW_008593467.1:0-11864 GCF_000691845.1 Merops nubicus | reverse complement strand
CGTGCCCCCGGGGCCAGCGCTCACCTCCTGCCACCCGGGGAGGAGAGGGCAAGGTACCAGCATGCCCCCAGGTCTCAGCCCTGGGGCTAAAACTCCGCTTTAGGAGTTGGACAGAGGATGTCCCTCTGCTATCCCTCTGTCCCACCAGTGCCATCCTGCAGATGCCAGCAGCGATGCAAGAGAGGATGGAGGAGGGACTTCAAATGTTCCTGAAGAAAAGGAGAAACACTGGAGTGCCAGCTCTCAGTGCTATTCCTGATGTGGCATGGGTACCATCATCTAGGAAAGAGAGCATATCTTGGTGGGAGGGAGGTGATGCCCCAGCAAAGGTGAGAGCAGGCCTGCAGGCATACTCTCAGCTGAGCTGTAGTGCTGCTTTTGTTGCAGGCAAAAAGGCAAATGAAACCTCAGGGATGTTGCTGGGTATTTTTTTTCTTTTTTAATCTGGCTAGTTTTGTGCTTTTGAGAATGACAGGATCCCATGAGGGACGTGGCATGACCAAGGATCTGCAATACAACTCTTAGGCTCACCCCTCAGCATGTCAGACAGGAACCTTAATGTGTATTTTACCTCTCTATCCATTTTGAGAGGCCTTCAGACTGTGGCTGATCATTCCCAGACTGAGTAACAGGTAGCTGCTCTCTGGTAGCTCTAAGAGAGTTAATAGTATTACTGAGTATTAATTACTCATTATTACTGAAAGATACCATGTTATGGTAGTCCTTGAGCAGAACCTGCTCCACAGCTTTGATTTGGCACTCAGACCCAGTTCTGTGCAGGCCTGAATGCCTCATGGGACATGCTGAGAAGTGGGTAAGTTTTAATCCACTGTTCTGGTGCAGTATCTCAGGAGCTGCCCTAGTCCCCTTCTCCAGCTGTACACATGCTCTGCCAGGCTCACAGCATCATTTATCATCTGCCCAAGAGCAGAGCAGAGCTTGTACCTGTCCAGAAATCTTGGGAGGAGAAGGATTCTTCTTTGCAAGGACCATGGGGCACAGCTGCTCTCTTAGTTGAATCCTGGATGAGCTGCAAAGCCTGAGTCTTGCTCTGAAACTGCTTCCCAGCATGTGGCTGGAGACATTGCACAGCTCAGCCTGCACCTCAGTACCCCAGGGGAGAATTTAGGAGATTTATGCAGGCATATGGGATTCAGTCCTGGTCCCAAGAGGACCATGTTCTCAGGGTCCTGCAAAAACTGGGTGGTCTCAGGAGTCTGTGCCTGCTTGGGAAGTTGCAGACTGCATGTCTTTGGGTTTGCCACAGACACTGTTGATTTAGTGAGCCAGTGCATGTTTTGATTTCTGGGATAACTTGAGCTTTGTTGCTTTGTGGAAAAGGAAGAAAAGAGACTGGGAGCCTGTTCCCATCAGCCCCTTTCACAAATACTGGAGCTGCTGGTTTGAGCTCTACCAGAGAAACAGAAAGGCATCAACAACATTGGCAGAGCTGGAGAGCCTTTGGCTGCCACTCTGCATTCCCTCCTCAATCTGTGTCTGCAAGGATGAAAGAGAGCAGGGCTTCCAGTGCTCCTGCTCAGCAAACAGATCAGGCTGTTCTGCCCAGGGCCTGCCAGGGTGTAGAGCAACAGCCCAGTGGCTGACACCAGGCAGTGCCAGCCCCTCTCACTGGATCACTGCTCGGGCAGCTGTCTTCATGCACTCAGGGACATTGTCTGGGTAACAAGCTGTGTAACTGACAACAGGACGGGCCTGCAAGTGCCCAGCAACAGAGAATGAACTCGTTGGAGAGCAAAGACAGGGCTAATAAAAGGCAGAGGGGGAACAGAACTGTGGGGTGACTACTAATGCTGGGCTTTTCTGTTGCAGCAGTGTCAAGGCAGCTCAGCCAGTGAGGGCTTAGCCATCATCCCACTTGCTCTCATGAGGCTGGCAGGCAGGGCTGCTCTTAATTTGACTTTGATCCTCATGGCTGGCAGGGGCCTTGAGAAGCAGAAAACAGCTGCACAGTGATTCACTCTGGTCTGGATCCCACTTTTCCTGGCAAGGGTGAAAAAGCAGCCTTATGCCAGTGCTTCAGCAGATGAGGAGGTGTGCTGCATGAGACAGACTCCTGAGCAGGGCATTTCTGGCCCTGTGTATTCATGGAAGCAGAGTGCAGAAGCCTGCAAGCCACATCCCAGCAGGGAGAGGAAGAAGCTCTGTTCACAGGGACCCTGGAACCTCCTCTCTCTTCTGCGGGAGGACGGTGCTGAGGCATGCCAGGGACCCCCATATTTGGCCAATGACACAGCACTCTGGCTGCTTTAATTGGCTCTGACAAGACAAGGATTGCAACTGGCACCTGCTGAGCCCTCAGGGCCGTCCAAGGCAGCAGCTGCCGCCGACAGCAACACACACGATCCCCATCACAAGACCACAGAGGCACTTCTCATGTAGCTGGTAGCATCATGATGTCTGGAAAAGGGGCCAAATTCATTCTTTCTGTGACTCTACAGAGGGTGCTGGGGATCTGAGCTTGGAACACTTGGAATCTGAGCAGAGCCTTTCCCTTCATTATTTTGGGGTTCACTCCCTTCACAGTGGCTGAAAAGATCTGTACATGAACAAGCTTCATGTCTCATAAATACAGGGCTGAAGCAAGCAGAGACCATGGCTTGGCATTTGTTTACTTGGGCTAAGTCCTGCTGCAGGTCTGGAAGTGTACAGTGAACTTTCAAGAGCCCATCACTCTACATCTTTTCTCCTCAAGGCTACTGCCCACTGTGGGCTCCCTACAACAGCAACCACCTCTAGCTGCACCTGAGCCAGGAGGGCAAATTATGGAGGTGTCCATGGCTGCCCCATGGACAGAGTCCCTCCCAGTCCCCATCGATGCCACTTCCACAGATGAGCTCAGTGTGAACTCTCCACTGCTCTGCTCTGCTCCCCACATCAGGAGCAGCTAAAACATTGTCCATCCTTCCTGCTGCAGTGTAGCTTGGCCAGAAGCACCATGAATCCAAGGCAAACAAGAGAAGATCAGAGGCAGATTTATTCCTCTTTCCTCCTGAGAGCTGCAGGCTCTTTTACACACCAGCAAGCGCCTTCCATCTCTACAGAGGTCAGCTGCCAGCTCAGAGGTGAGACACTGGGATCATCCCTTCCCTCTTCCCACTTCTCACCTTCTGAGCTAGAGCACAACAGCTGGTTAACAGTCCTCTGCAACACAGCCTCCCAGTTTAGGGTAAAAGTGACCTTTGACAGTTGGGGTAAGAGAATAGTACCCTGCATGGTGTATATAAGCACCTGACCTAGAAGAAAACTTGCATTACAGTCCCTCACACTAACATTTTAGTCCCCTTCTTTTTTCAGTTCCAAGTCCCTTTTCCCAGCCTTAAGAAGCAGAAGTCTGGCATATATGTGGCTGCCTCACAGCCCTGCTAAACACTGATGGTGAGAAATAGGGCACTACAGATTTCCCATACCTGTCCCACCCAACCTTCCCTGTGTCAGCCCAGATCTGGGGCCTTTAGGACTCTTCCTTCCCTTTTCCTTCTTCAGACTGTTCTTCTTTCCCCACTGGCTGCTCCTGTGGGGTTATCTTCACCTCGTTGACTCTGGCCTTCACCTCCTTCCCCGTCCGGGGAGCCACGATGCTTAGGATGCCATCGTGGGACAACGTGGCTTTCACCAGCAAGGGGTCAACATCCAGAGGGAGGATGTAGGTCCTGGTGAACTCTCGGGAGATGAAGCCGTGGCGGTCGGCCTTCTGTGGATGCTGCCCCATCACCTCCAGCAGGTTGTCCACGGTGCGGACAGTGAGCTCATCCGGCAGGAAGTGACAGACATCCAGGAACACTTGGAATTTGTGCTCATTCAGGTTGATCTCAGAGGTGCCTCGATCCAGCTGCTTATTGATCCGAGGCCTGATGTAGTAGCCATGATACAGGGCAGGAGCTAAAATCTCACATGGGGACACACCTGAAAATAAGACTCAGTGAGGATTGTGGAGTTTCCAGGAGAAGGAGGTGGAAAAGGAGGGTTGGCAACAGACAGGTGAGGGTGACAGAAGGAGGCTGGGACGTGGCAGGTGCCTTGGTTTTGCCACCACATTGGCACACTATGGATGGAGTCTCCTGTGATTCCTATCTTTGGGTGTCTAAAACACACAGAGGCAGATGCCTGCCAGCCACTGCCTCCCACCACACAGATGGCAGCTGCCAGCAAGCCAAGGGCTGGCATCCAGCTTTCACATGTCTGCGGGGTGGACAGAGAGAGACTGATAGGTGCACTGAGTGTTCTGCAGTGCAAAGCCCACAGCCAGGGATGGGCACGGAAAATGCTGATGGTGAAGAAACTGCCGTGAAGAACTAAAGGCCTTTTGTGTGCCATTGTCCAGGGGGCTTTCCTTGGAGCTTTTTGCCTTTTCACGCTGTTGTGCTGGTGCTGAATGGTTCTGCTGCTGCCCACATTCCTTCCCCTCCGTCAGCCACTGCCTGGCTTTGTGCTGAACACCCCAGCTCAGCTTTTCTCCACAGCCTCCGGCTACAAAAACTCCCCCTGCCTGGAGCATTTTGCTCCGTGTTTGCACAGCGTATGCATGAATGCCAGACCACTTGGGGCATGAGGGGAGGACATGAGAAAAAGCAGTAGGCATAGATGGAGGAAGTGGACCTAAAGAGAGGGACCCTGGCTATTCCCTGCATATTCCCCCCTGATTTGACCTGAGTTTTTAAGCTCAAAGTTCCTTGGCTCCAGTTTCTCTAGCTTGCTCTGGAGCTCAGCCTCCCCAAAGGGGCTCCACCAGCCTTCCTGCCCCACAGAAAAGAAAGGTGCCACGGGGATCCCATCTCCTTTCTTACCTTCTCCAAAGTTCTGGTCATAGATCTTGCTAGGGTTGGCAAACTCGTACTCCGAACTCATGGGGTAGGCATGGGGAACAGTCCGTGCAGCCATGGTGTGTCTGGCAAAGGGACCTTCCAAGCACTCACTGCCTCTGAGAGTGAAGGCTTCAGATTGCAAGGTTTTAATTGGGCAAATTCCACAGGGAGGAGTGTGTGATAAAAAGATGGACCAAAATAGCCACATGCACAGGCCCCAGGATGCCTTGCCAGGGTGACGAGGGAAGCTGCTCACTGCATTCCAGTAGGGAGTGCAGTCCCTGCCTGCAGTCAGGGACACCTCAGCAAACCCTGCACCTCCTCCCAGCTTCTGAGATATCCTCCTTAAGGGGAGGGATCACTCCGACAGAAGGAGTGCAGGAGGCAAATGGTCAGCCAAGCACAGCAGGGATGCACAGATGTGGAGCGAGGGAGGCTGAAGGAGGAGAAAGCAGGACAGAGCTCAGGCTCTGCTGTCTGGGATGCTCCTAAAGGCAAGCCCAGCTAAGCTTCTTGTACGCTGAAACCAGAGACTTCCTTGAGTCCATGTCCCTTCAGTATGAGACAGCAGGTGCACTGCTGTTGAAGTGAGGAACTGGAGAAGGTATTTATGGCCTGCGCTCTTGCACAGAGCAAATTCTGCTCCTTATTCTTGCAGGCAAGCTGAGATGAAGAGGGTCAGACCCTTTTGCAAAGAACTGGTGGTGCTAGCAGTAAGAAAGGTGTGCCTCTGAGCCAGTGATTGTATTTAAGTTGCAAGCTCTTGCCCTGTGAGGACAGTTGCTAGGCTGAGCATATTCTTGCAATTTAGGCTCACAGGCAAGGCAGGAATTAAAATAAATGTGTTAATTAAGACATATTAGGACTATAATTATAGGAAATCAGCTTACAGCAGGGGTACAGGCAAACAGAGGTAGCTTGCATCCCTGAGAAGGCATGTTGCAGTGCAGCATCATGGGGGCTGTTGATGTGCCCAGCTTATCTCTGCTCATAGCCCTCTGGAGTACTCTGAGGTCACAAAGTCTCAGGATCTTCTGCTCTCTCCAGCAAAGTGGCTTCCACAGTGGGCAAAAGACAAGTGATGTTGGGCTGAAGTGCTGTGGAGAAAGCCCACCTTCATTTGCACACACACCACGGGTGTGCACCAAGGCAGAGGGGCTTACTGGGCCCCTCTCTCTGTCGAGAGCCTCACTGCTAGGGGCATCCCAGCAAAGACCTCCTGGATCTTTCCTGCCCTCTGACTAAAGCAGCCTTGTGGCTTCCTTTGCCTTAAGGAGAGGCAGAGCTCTTCTAGACTGGTGGGTGATGTGGGGAGCTGAAGTCTCAGTGCTGGCAGTGGGAACAACGGCCTCTTGTCATTTTCCCTGTGAGCCAAAGATAGGAGCTGCATTGATCCTGCTGGCATCCAAAGCCGCTGGAAACATCCGCCAAGCCAGCCTGGGACTCTGCAGATAAACAGCACGTGGGGAGCGGGGCGGGTGGCTGGGCAGTTTGGCTTCTTGTGGCCCCATTAGGCTCTTTTTCTTCTTCTCCCCTTCCCCCTCCTCCTCAGCAGCGTGTTCAAATTCCCCAGACAGCTACTGGGCACCGCTGAAGGGACCAGCCCAGGAGTGGGACAATAAAATCCCTGACACCACTGTTCAAGAGGCCTCGGAGGGGGGGAAGGCCAGGCCAGCTGCACGGGTATAAAGCTGTCCCACGCTCCTGGCACATCACTGCAGCACCGTGGTTTGCCAGGCTCCTCCAGCGCACTCCAATGGATATCACCATTCACAACCCCCTCATCCGCAGACCCCTCTTCTCTTGGTTGGCACCGAGTCGCATCTTTGACCAGATTTTCGGAGAGCACCTGCAGGAGTCAGAGCTGCTCCCTGCTTCCCCCAGCCTCAGTCCCTTCCTGATGAGATCCCCCATTCTTCGGATGCCCAGTTGGCTAGAGGCAGGACTCTCTGAGGTAATCTTCCCTTCTTAATGTTTTTTATTATTGCTGTGTGCACCCGCTGATGGGTCTGGAGCTGGAGACCCATGAGAGCTGAGAGCTTGGAAGCTGCTTGTAGGTGGTTATTAGGAAAAGATTGGGGGAAAGGGCACTGTGCTTGTGCCTCTGCTCCTCTGCATTAGGCAAGAACCTCTGCATGCTCTGCTACTGATTTGTGACTGATAGCAAGTATTGCCACAGTGTTGGGAACAGAGGCAAACCAAGCTCTGTGTGTGTGGCAAACGACTGTAAGAGCTGATGGAAGAAAGGAGGAAGCCTACTTGTCCTGTCTTCTGTGCAAGACTCCCTCCTGAGAAGCAAAGAGTAGTGACAACTGGCAGGTGTAGAGGGATCCTCATGTCAGACAGTGTGGTTGCTGAGGGAAAAAGGAGCCTATTTTTAACAATAACTGCTGAGAAAAGCAGAATCTTAAGTAAGGTACAGGACTGAAAGGATCATGAAGCAGCTGACTGCCTGCTCCAGGGGCTGAGCCAAGAGGCATGCAGTTCAAGCAACGTTGCCTGTTCTGTGAGTCAACTGTCTTATTTACAAGTAACTTGTAGAGCTATTCTAAGCCAAAGGTGTGACAGAAGAGTGTTGTTTTAATCTTTGTATAATGTTTCCCTTGATTTAGTGACCTGAGTTTGGCTGGTGTCTGAAGCAGCCATAATGAGCACCACAGATAACAACATCTGACTAACTCAGTGGAGAGATCTTCACACATAATCTAGGAGGAGGAGGAAGCACAGAGACTCTCCAGTCAGACTGCGGAAGCCAGTAATCCTAGAGCTGGCACAGAGGCTTTCTCCACATCCCAGAGCAGAGCTCCAGGAGGGTCGTGTGCTCCCTGACCATGAACCTGGCAGGAAGGCAGAGGCAGCTGGCTCATAGAGCAAAGTCCCAGAGTCATGTCCAAGATAGGCAGAAAGAGCAAATCCAGCCTCAGGAAGAAGCAAAAAGCTGTATTTGTTAGAGGTGATCAAGTGCAAAATGGAAGGGAAGGAGGTGAGATTAGCAGCAGGTGACTCAGAGTTTTGGCCCAAGTCCTGCTGCTCAGATGACAGAGGGAGCAGTGAGGCAGTACTGCTTGCCTGTGACATTATTTTGGTTACTAAAGAGCAACAATGCAGGGGAAAGCCTTCAAGCCTGTAGATGATCCGAGGTCAACTGAACAGTCAGGGTTTCTTTTGCTTGAAAGACTTTGCCAGGTCCAGTTACAGAAACTGGAAACCTCCAGACATTCTGTAAAAAGAATTTGATATGAAACTTGTATGCCAACAAAAGAGTCAGTTTTAACAAATTCAGATTAAGAGAAGATCTTCCTCACTCCCAAGGAAAATGTTTATCCCACGTGATCAAGAGAAAGCATTCCCATTTTACATACTGTAGTAATGGGCCAGTAAGGGACAAAGCCACCCAGATGAGAATTGCAGGAGCAAATGAAGGTCAGACAGTGCATGTGTAGATACTGGCTTGAGTCTTGAACTGCTGTATTCTGAGAGCCTTTGAAAGCTGGAATTCTCACCTGCTCTTTTCTGAAGTCACTTTCTTGTTTTGCAGATGCGACTGGAGAAGGACAAATTTTCTGTAAATCTTGATGTGAAGCATTTCTCCCCTGAGGAGCTAAAAGTGAAGGTGCTTGGGGACATGATAGAAATCCATGGGAAACACGAGGAGCGCCAGGTACTTCTACTTTAACTATGTGACTGACAGAGTCCATGTGAACTTCCTCCTCTATGGCTAATCAAGGAGACTGCAAAACGATCCTCTCCTGTGCTCATCTCTAACACTTCTAACGTTTTTTTTGTCAGCCAATCCTAATGGAAGATGCTCTGTGCAACCCCCTAGGTGATCCCAGACTGGGCAGCCACAGAGTGGAGATTTATTGCTGATGTTACACGAGCTGCGAACTGAACTGGAAAATCATCTTGGCAATGGGCATTTCTGGGCCTACCTTTTTCTGGGAAGAGGCCCAGAATGAAGGGAGGCATTCAATAAGCCAACAACGACCTGTAATAATTAAAGCACATAATGAACAGTGCATTGCCATGTTCTGATACTTTCCTGAAAAAGGCCCATCTCTCAGTTTGTAATCCAAAAAGGTTGGGTTCTGCTGTTGGCCCTCCCACTGCTTGCTGGCTCTGGAGACCTATGTGGCAACTGAGCAGACAGAAGTCAAAAGCCATGCCTAAAGCTGTTTGTAACAGGCTTTGCCTGTCCCCATCTCCCTCCCACCCCTGCCTCCTTGCCAGCAGGAAGCGAGTACGCATGATAAAGTAGCTATGTCACTGGAATTGTCAGCTGTGAGCTTCTAGGAGCACAGATCTGTCAGTCAGGAGACACAGCATCACTTGCAGCTCACAGAAGCCTGTCATCCAGACACAGATTTTGCAATTTTTTTTTATTTTTATTTTTTTTTTTAAGAAAATAATCAGGCACTCTAGCAGAGGTCAGCTCACTAGAAAGCTGTGTATTATTAGAGTTCTGGAGAGCCTCAGGAGCAGGTGTAGTTGGCACTGCATGTAGGTCTACCTGCTGCATCTTAGGAGTGACAGCACTGTGCAATGAAGTCAGGCTCTGGCTGACACCAGAGCTGGAACACAAAGCCTCCTCCTGTCAACAGTGTGCCTGCAGCCACCTGCAGCCCTGGCAGGGCAGGGTCTCAGCCTGTTAGAAAGGGCATCTCATAGTAAAAGCTTCTAATGTTCAGAAAAGTTTTCTTTTGAGAGGAGGACCTTTCTGATCTCAAACCTTACGCAAAGGGCCCGTGGTTTAAGTCAAACTGAGTGGACATTTCTAATTAGGGCTGTTCCTTCTCTTCTCCTTTTGAAGGATGAGCATGGCTTTATTGCCAGGGAGTTCAACAGGAAATACAGGATCCCGGATGATGTGGACCCTCTGACCATCACCTCCTCACTCTCTCTGGATGGTGTCCTGACTGTGAGTGCACCGAGGAAACTAAGTGACGTCCCGGAGCGTGCCATCCCCATCACCCGTGAGGAGAAGCCTGCCATTGCAGGAGCACAGAGGAAGTAGGCTGCTCCTTAAAGCCACCCGGGGGCCATTCAAGAGCACTTTTCATCAGATGCCAGCTATACTGAACGGCTGCTCTTATTATTTATGCAGAGTAAGTTTACTAACAAATAAACCATGAATAAGCAGTTTGGGTTTTTTTTTTTGGTTTTGTATTGAGCACTGAGGACAAGGGGAGTGTTGGGTCAAAAAAGCTGTGTAAGGGTGCTGTGAAACATAACCTGGCATCATTTTTGCTTACAGCTTGAGTGGCAAGTGTGTCCAAGACTTGTGTCTTGAGGTTCAGAAACACTTTGCTAGTTTCACTTCCTGTACTCTTAATGTTTTGCAAACATCTAATTGCATAAGTCTTTTTCTTCAACGCTGGCAGAGGATTTCATTGTGTTTCACAAGCAACAGGACTTTCTCCAGTGGAGATTAGACTGGTAAAACAACTCCATGACAATTGAAACCCATTCCGAGTGTGGGTATTAGATTACAACTGAATGGAAGACAACTGTATCTTCAGTCTCTAGAATGATTCATATTATGGAGAAGCATCCAAGTGCTGCAATCAATTCAGAGCAGCTGCAGATGGAAACTGCATAGCTGCAGTTACAGATCTATTCAGAGAGGAGAAAAACATCCTGCTTCCATGGTGCAAATCACACCACTTTGAAACCACATTTTTAGTGCCCTTCAAACTATGATCAGGATCTGACATCTACAGTATTAATCTGATTTATGCTAACATTGTTGAGCAGTACAGGACACTAGTAAGTCCTTCTCAGGTGTCATCATCTGTTTAGCACCTCTCTTCAAAGGGATATGAGTATAAAGGCAAGTCTGTATTACTGGAATTGAGTTTCTAAAATTCATCTCCAAAAAAAGGGCAAAATGTCATAGCTCTGTCACACACACCAGATCATCAGACTCTGGTCTTTTTACTTGAAGGATACCCTTGTAGCACTGCTAGCAGACAGGCCTCCTGTTTTTCTGAAGGCATAGTCTACAGATTCTCTCACTCTCTATTGTTTTTCCTGCATCTTTCTTGTTCCTTCTCTGAGTATTGATCACAAACAAAGAAAATGCTACCATATGGAGGCCTGTAGTCTGTTGTGTAGCAAGACTGAGAGTTGAGTTGAACAGAAGAGGTTCCAGCTCAGGGTTGTGGACCAGAAACCAGGGAGGTTCTCCTTAAAATCCTAAAAGAATAAATACAAAACCCCCTTGAGCAAGTAAGTGCAAAATAGTAAGAATCTATCCAGAAAGTGCAACTGAGAGAAATCTTTTTTACAGAGCAGGGTTCTGTTAAACTCAGAAGCAAGGAATGGGAATTTTGAGTGAAAGCTCCTTGGGGATAAACATGATGAGGTTAGCTAGACAAGAAGAGCTGACGTGCAAATACCACTCCCTGAATGACTCGAAATACCTGTTCTGTGGTGGCACAGGAGCACAACTCAACAATGATAAAAATGTCAGAAAACAATTCTGTCATCCCTAAGCACAAATGTCAATCAGAACCTCCTCTTCAGCTACATTGCAGATCCAACAGACCATGATGCTTTCCCTTGTAACCTGAAGAGTTGTTTCAAAGCAGTGATTATACTGAAAAAAAAAAAAAAAAAACCAAAAAAAAAAAAACACCAAAAAAACCACAAACAAACAACCAAACCAACCCTGCCATGATCTGGCAATAGAAATCAACAACTCCCTAGGATCAGCTTGGATCTCAACATGGAACATTGTCTCTTCCACTCCCCTGGTGACTGGAGAGGGACCTTCTATACTTCCACACATGACAGAGAACAACAGAGGGACTGTGCTCCTTCTTGATGCCAAAAAAGTTGGTTGGGTTTTAGGGGTGGGTAAATATTTTCCTAAGCTGTGATCCTGCATGTCTCAGCTCCAGCTTACTGAATACCTCCCGGAGCAACTCACCCACCCGTTCAAGCAGACAGTGATTCCCCCAAGGCCACGGGGATCTAATGCCTGAAGCTGGCCCAGACCCAGGCCGTGGGTCCCTTCGCCAGGGTTAACCCTCGCACCGC
>NW_008593466.1:0-524 GCF_000691845.1 Merops nubicus | reverse complement strand
TCTGTAAGGTGTTTAGGGCACAGTGATCATGAAATGACTGAGCTCTGTATTCTTAGAGAAGGAAGGAGGAGGGGCAGGAAAACTACTACCTTAGATGACACAGCAGGGTTAGAGGAACAGGATGCTGGTAAGGGCCTGAAACCTGTTCCCCAGTTCTTAGAGAAGGAAGGAGGAGGGGCAGGAAAACTACTACCTTAGATGACACAGCAGGGTTAGAGGAACAGGATGCTGGTAAGGGCCTGAAACCTGTTCCCCAGTGACATGCTGGGGACACTGTAGCACAGTCAAAGTCTTAGGGAGACAAAACAGGGGTTCCCGAAGTAGCATGGGCCAACAGTGCAACACCCATGAAACACCTCAGGAACATCTGACATCACAAAGCTTTGAAGCACCCAAGTCCCTGCTCCTCTCTGACTCCTGCTCACAGTGGACTGGAGCAGTCTCCCTTCCAGAAGAAGTTTCTCTTCTTACTGGTTTACCTTGTCAGTAGACCACTCGTGTCTGTAGGGCAGGGGTAGGTTTTT
>NW_008593465.1:3316-9297 GCF_000691845.1 Merops nubicus | reverse complement strand
TGTGCTCAGAGATGACCTCCAGAATTATGCATGGGTCCTTTTCTGTAGGCTGATATTCATCATGCTGGGAATGGGTTAGGCTATACTGTTTGGATTGTGCAGCAAAATAAGGACATGACCAATTTGACAAGTAGTCTTCATTATCCCTTCCCACAAAATGTATTTCCACAGCTAGAGCAATTAGTAGGGATTATCTGTGAGAATAGAAATTAAATGGCTTCTAAGCACTTTGTGTGTACTGAAATAATGGTTTAAATTTTTCCTATCTGAAGAAATATTTTTTTGTAAACTCAAGTGATAGGGTATCACCCTGTATCAGAAGAAACTGTATTTTACCATCCACTTACTTTTTTTTTCCTCACTAATTACTGTGACTTTTTCAGTGAGACAGATTCTAACTGGTGGCCTTGAAGTGTACTTTTTACTTTTATCATTAAGAGCACTGTTGTTGGATAAGTAACAAAAGATATTTGATTTTTCTTTTCTTTTAATGTGGGGAAGCTAGGCATGGAATAGTTAAACTGCTCAGTTTCACAAAATTACTCCTTAAAAATAGCTTTCAGGGTTTTAACTGTTTATGGAAACTGACTTGAGGTCTCTGCTGCCAGTCCAGTACTTGCAGTTAGATAGGTTCTCTGTTTTACAATCCAGAGAAAAGTTTTGAAACATAACCATTAGTTAAAGTATTAATAACACCTGTATACCAAAAATAACAATTGTATAGCAATCATAAGTGCTTTTCAGTTTGTTTGTAATATTTCTCCAACAAGAATGTGTGCTATCTGTTGCTAATTTTTTTTCCTAGCATTGAATTGTACAGTCAAGCAATGGCTTGAAAGTCCTCATTGGTTACCCACTGTCTAGTAAAAATTACCCTATGTTGTATTTAACATTTAATGTATACATGGGCCTCTGAATTTTTGGATTTGTTTTCTGAAGATTTGTCTTTTGCTGATGAGTAGGTGTTGGATAGGAGGTTCCAGTGCTCCTACTACTAGTAGAGTCACCTTGTTTGTGTGTGTAGATTGAAGAAGACATTGGATGTGTGGATAGGCAGGAATTTTCATTCCAGTTCTGGTTTAGGTTGGATTTGACTTAGCTGTCAGCCTGTCTAGTATTTGGGGTTTTGACTTTCCCCATCCGTAGAAGTCTGAGGTCGTCGGTATGTTTTCACAAAATTCTCTCATGTTGTGTAGCAAAGTGATACTTCATTTCTTCCACTTTTTGCTCGGCACACATTACACTTCGAAATTTGCCTCTGAGTTTGCTGGAGGGTTTGAATGCAAGAGAATTGCTTTTTATTACTTTTGCAGTTTTTAATGGATAGAATTATGTTCCTATGGTAAGCTGACATGCAGTGTCAAGGCATAGTATTTCTGAGATTCTCGTGTTTGCTCTGTCATTCAGTTACTTTAGGACCCATGTGCCTTATTTTCTGCATATATAAATTAGATAAAAATTTATTTCCCAGATCTCAAAAAATTTAGCCTTATCTTCCACTGCCCATGTCCAATAGCTTACCATATTTCATCTTTTGAAATGTTGGCTTTTCTGTGCTTTTTTCCACTCTTGGTTTTTATTCCTCTATTTGCTACTCATTTTAATTTTGAAAAGACACTGTTTTTTACTTCCTCATCCTACAGCTTTCTGTGCAGTTATATTTTTAGTGGTCTTTTAATTTCCATCTGTACTTTTCCTGTCTAATCTAAAAAGAAAAATAAAATTATGTCTATGCTAACAATAGATGTATCTCTCTCAGACTTTAACTGTAAGATTGTTTTCCAGTAAGCAGTTTCTCTTTTCCAAGATAGTTAACTGAACTCAGCTGTGAAGCAAAAAAATCTTACACAGACTTTTTAGCATTTCCCACCTCAAATATCACAAAATCCTGGCTTTAAAAATACATTCTTACTGTGTTCCCATGTTACATTTAATACTACTTCAAAAGTGGTATTACTTTCACCTGCTGATGCATCTCTTTGTATCCTCTTTAGCACCACACTTTTTTTTTACTGTCCTAAGTGTGTATTCTTTGCTTCTCTCTCTTGAAATAGAGGCAAGTTCTTCTTGGTCTTTTCCTATCCACTTAGCTGTCAGGGTTCATTAACATTTGTAATGTTAAAAATTAACTCCCATACTGTTTCTAGTGTCTTTCAGCAGTTCTTGTAAATGTATTTCATTGTTTTTTATTTATTTTGTAAAATTCACCTTTGCCATTGTGTGTATAAAATTTTCAGTTGATGTGTAAAAATAACTGTTATAAGAAGACAAGTGATATTTCTTTGTTTTTCTCTGCATTTGTAGGTCTTTGAATCCATCTTTGTTTTCTCCTTCACATTTAAGATATTTAGCTTCTAAGGCTATATATCAGAGAGCCTTTTAAGGCTATGTATCAGGTTATGTATAGCTTTTAAGGCTATTAATGCTGTCATTATTGTGGTACAAGAATCTAAGGCTAACCACCAGGCAAGGTTTGTGGGGAAATAAGTATTTTTAATTAGATTAACTTCTGCAGTTAGGAAAATAGACAGGTTTTTATGTATATGAGCGCCTTCTCATGTTCTCAAAGGGTTGAGTTTTCCTAGTCATCTCAGCTTGTCTACTTAAAAGATCCTGCTTTTCTTTGCAAACTCTGCCTCTGTCGTGGCTCAATACACTGAATGTCACAACAAGGATAGCAGTTATTGATCTGGGTCTATTCCAGTATGATTATGAATGTAACTTCTTCAGGAGTGGTTTGCTGCTGCAGGAAAAGAGTAATATGACTATCAGCACAGGGTATGTACCAATTTGCTGTTTTAAGTATGTTACAAGCTAAATACGAGAACCTTTCAGGAATTCTCACGTCAATGGAGTTAATAAGAAAACTGCAGGAAATACAATGCAAAGATATGAACTTACTGCCATTGTAAATTACACAAAATATTTTCTGTATCTAAATGGGGCCACTTCTGTCTCTCAGTCTAAGTCATCCATAGCAGTGAGAATGCCTTTTGCTCTGGAAAAGAACAGTTGGCCCTGGCAAATCTTTGTACGTCTCAATCTTAAATGGCTGAAGTCTGCATGTGCAATCCTGTATCATGGAGACTTACATAACTGCTGCCTACAGCAGACGTAGGGCAGGAGAGCAGTTCTGGGCAGGCGAGCAGTTCTAGGCAGGTATCTAGAGTAGTGGTAGGGTCAAATCTGTCCACTCCAGGAAATGGAACGAGATTGCCAAGGACCTTGATTTCCTGCTCTTCAGTCACAAAACTGGTGAGTTTGTCTATGAGCTTGGAGCTGTTGGTCTGGTAAAAGTCTGTTAACAGCAAATGACAGCTCGTGCTGTCAGCTTGCACCTTTGCTGTAGCCTGGAAGGTCAAAACGGGCATGGTGACTACTCTCGTTCTAAATACCTGACAAGTCAGTATTATCTCCACTAATAGCAGAAATATATCTATATATCAGAAATAAACAGGGTCCTCGTGTTCCTAAGAGGGAAAATATTGTGATGGAGATAACTGTAATATCATAGAATTGTTTGGGTTAGAAGGGACCTTTAAGATCATCTAGTTCCAGTTCATCTAGGAATAAGTATTTTTTTATTTGTGTAATTCAGGAACCCCAAGTATGATATTCTGGCAGGTTACTGAAATCTGTCAACCCTCAGTACTTGGAACTGCACCGCTACTGTGGCACTACTTAAATGCAGTTTATCTGTGACAGTAATGTATCCAGAGAAGGCAAGACATTTGGGGCCAGGGTGAGGAAATTTATTTGATTAAATTATATTTGGTCTGGAACGAAATCTGTTGTATTAATGCTTAAATTTATACTATACTTATCCTACTCCAGTGTTACTGGAGGTAACTTCAGATGGAGAACTTTAATATTAAACCATTTTCTCTCATAGATGTGCATTTTTAATTCTGTAATGGCAGAGTTCCATGGGAAGTTTGCAGCTGTGCCTCATCCTGAATTCAAATTAGAGGAGTTTACATGGGCAAAGTTTATAGATCTTACAAAAGTAGTGATCACAAACCATATATTTATAAACCTGAAAACCAGTGCAGAGGCATTTTGAGTTGCCGCTGCTGTAGCTCATAAAATGTAAACCATGGCATGTGAAGCATGCTGTTTATAAGAGGTGGAGTAAAGCATGTATGGCCCACTGAACATGTTTCACAAATTGTCCTGGTTCCGTGTAAAAAGGGGTTCAGGGCAGGACCCACACAGAACAGAACTATGTCCTTGCCTCTCCCCCCCCAAGAGAGAGAGACACTTTGGAAAAAAAATGAAGTATATTGTTTAACAAGGAACAGAAAACGAAAAAGGGAGGTAAGGAAAATAATATATACAAAGATTAGGGGAAAAATACAAAAAATAAAATATACAAAACCATCAGAAATGGTTCCAGGGTCCCACGGAGTGAAAGGACAACCTCCCTCTCCGAGCTCCAAGGCAGGAGTGAAATTAGAAACCACTCCCTGCCTCTTATCAGAGTGTGTGTGGGAAGGGGAGGGAATACAATGGTTTCAACCCCACCCGGGGTCCTCCCAGTTGCTGGAAGGTCATGCCCCCATTCCAAGCCTCAAACCACAACACAAATCCTGGTCTTTGGATCTTTTTTTTGGCATTAGACTGCAAAAGAGAGTAAAACCCTCTTTTCAGCTGGTGTGGAAGTTGTTGCATTTCTGTCGTACCTGGAAAAATGGGAGTTCTTGCATTTTATCGCAAGGTACAGGATTCAGCCCTCTAGAGTCAGGCACCAAGTGCAAGTTGCTCCTTTTTGTCTCATGAAATTGAATGATACTGTCACAATAACCGTTTTGATTCGTTATCTGATTCATCCAACCTGTGATACCTGGTGCTAAACAGCAGACTAAACTCAATACCAAACAAAACAATAAAAGGTGGGAATGATTTGAAGCTCAAATGACAGGTGTAGTCTGTTTTGTGATATATGGCTAGGTTTGGGTTGTAGGTGGTTTGTTGTTGTTTTTTGTTTTTTTTTTTTTTTTGTTTGTTTAAAATTCTATGCAACATCTCTTATTTCAGTGCACGTAACCTTTGCAAAAGTATTCAAGTTTAAATGCATATAGGGTAAAATAAACCAGGCTGTAATTCTTCACTTCTAATTATGGAGATGATTCAGTGTTTGAATCTCCTTAGCAGTTCTCTTTTGCTGTAGCTTCTGTGGAATGGGAAAGCATAAGAATGTTCCTGTGAATTAGTTTTCTCACAAAGCAGATGTAGGATCTGACAATTTAACATTGTTTACAATTTCTGACCAGGTTTTTGATTCTGTTTCCATTTGGAGTCACAAGGAACCTTTTATTAGAGAAGAGAGAGCCCTTGATTACCTTGACTTCCATGAGAGACCCTGGGAGGGAGAGACTGCTAAACATTTGCTTATCATTCTCCCACTATTGTTTCAAATAAAGATGAATTTGGATTCTCCTAAAGAAGTCCTGACTGTTCCAGGAGGGTTATAGAAAGTATTGGCTTGTTTGGAGCTCTTCCAAGTATGGAGTGACAAGGGAGGTTACGGGGTTCTGGCTACTGTCAATCTTAGGTGGTCTTTAACTCCTTTCATGGTGTCAAAAGGTACTTTTTCAATAGTATGTTTGGGCAGAAATTCAACAAAATGGCTCTGACAAAGACTTCCTCCTATTTAGTAAACCTATTTAGAAGAGAGTGTGGGTTGGAATATAATTTAGCTACCTTAAAATGTCAAGTTAGAATTAGGAAATTCCAAACTCTGCTATTGAAGATCTTCCCTCACTTCGCTCCCCTCTCTTTCGCCCCCAAGAACTGATTAACTGATGCTGCCTTTCATACAGCAGGAAGACTACTTGCTGCTATTGTATCCTGCAGAAACACTTTCCTGCTAACTGGTTTAACTGTGTCATGCCCTTGAACCTGTTTTCCTCTAAACTCTTTTGAGGATCTGAGAAGCACTCCATAGTGTATATAAATACATCCAGAATATGTGACAGTAG
>NW_008593465.1:0-3285 GCF_000691845.1 Merops nubicus | reverse complement strand
CTTTCCCTGATGGGTTTTTGTTCTTTCCATCTGTCAAACATTTGGTTTTCTTTTTTTCCCTAGTGCTACTGCAGCAAAAATGCCTGCCTTTTGTTTGTCTTCCTAGACTAACATTGTGACATCATCAATGATACTGCCAGGGGAAAAAAAATATGCATAGCTGTAGCTAAACCAGCTGTTCATCAGCAAGCCATCTAGTCTGCTTTCATTTCTTCTCATTAATGTGTACATGGTAGTGCTTCCTGCTTAAGAGATGGAGAAGGTTCTCAGCCAGAAACCATCTGCTCAGTCTGTCTTTGGGTAGGTAACAATGGTAGCACTTTAAAATACATTCGTTCTTGATAATATAATTTTTTGTTAAACAAAATGAATGTGAGAGTCTAGAAAATATTCCTCACCGGGCTTAGTTGTGGCTAATTCTGAATCCTTTACTTCCCATCTCTTTTTGTTCGGTGTAATCCCAGAGACTGAATCTCAGCTGTTAGCAAACATTAATAACACACGATGAACAAGATGCTGGGAACAGCAAAGAAATGGGGAGTTCTCTCGTTGATTTGCATGACGACACAGCAGAGCTCATGAATCTGTGTTTGTCACGCTTGTCTCTTCTTCCATGAAAATCAGTGGCAAAACTTGCACTGACTTCCACAGGACTAGAATAATGCCAACAAAGAGCAACAAGCTGTCATTTATTCAAATGAGGGAGATCTTAAATAGGATAAGTAGATATTCAGGTATTTCATTTGTGGAATGTTAATGAGAAAACGGTTCCTTTTTGCCATCTTATATTTTCAAAATGCTAATCAATATTATACCAGAGCTAATTGACTATTCCATAGAATAGTTGTGTCTTTGCAGTGTTAATATTCTGGTTAATTACATGTTCAGTACTAGTTTTCAGAGCGGAGAAGAGACATTCCTTTATCATCACTTGCTGTACGTTAAGAGCTTTAAAGGACAATATTCTGGGAATTCACTCTGCAGTAGGAGTTAAGCTATCTCCAAATATTCCAAAATAGATCCCTGATACTGATACTGTATGAGTGAAAAAAAAATCATTAAATATTTATCTTTTTACATAAGTGCTCTTCTACTTTTGAATGTAGATATTCACTTATTCCATCATAAAATGCTTAGGTAAATTTTAAGTTTTTAACCAACAGAAAATGTTATTTAAATTTAATAATTTTATGTGTAAAAAAACCAACCCAAACCAAATAAATATACACAAACCCCCTGGGTAACACCAACTTTTATCAAGAATAGATCAGACTTAGTTGTACTGTATAATTTGCCATTTGAATATTTGCATTTGAGACTAATTCTTGCTCAAATGGCCAATTCTTACTCACCTGAGTAGTCTCACTGAAACCAGCAAAACTAATTTTATGACTAAAGATGACAAGGTAATGCCCTTAACTGATATGACAAATTTATATCAAGCGCCTGCTTTCTAGGAGCAGTTTTTCATTCAGAAGTTTGTCCTCTATGTAAAGGATAAACACCGTCAGGTTTAGTGTTAGCAAAATGTTACCTCTTTGGAATATTAATTTTAGTATGTGCTGCGTGGAGCAATGCAGACAATACACAGTTTATGCCGTTCCCTGCAAGAAAAAAATTTCTTTCAACAACTCTCTTGAACCTATATTAAAATTGTAGTAATAATAATTTTTTTAAAAAAAAAGTTGACGAGATTTCTATAATGACTGCTGTCTTAATGAGCTAAAGAAGCCTTAGAACTCGTTATTCTTTCCTCGTAGTAGACCTCAGCTGATACAAATATCCATAGCTGGTGAAATCAGTGGCATGCCTGGCTTTCTCAGACAAAACTCCCATGTGATCACACAGGCAGCCTCAGTGAGCCTGAAGCTGCTCAGCAAGCAGTAGGTAATGAGTCTTTGTGCAGAGCGAAGCTCTTGTGGCCGAACAATAAAGCATATGGTACCAGCAATAGAACACAGTGCTGGGAAATTTAAGAAGATTCTGCTGGAACTAGGAAGACAGCGAATATGTCGAACGTTATAAAATGATGATCAGTCTGGTTTGGTTTCTCATTAATAAAAAAAGTGCATGGATTGGAAAACCAGCAATTTGAACAGGTCAGTTGTTTTACAGATTCTTCACACACTTCAGTATTTTAAATATAAGAGAGAGTTTTGCTATTTCCTGATTAGGAAAGCCAGGTGTGTGTTTTGTAAGGTGGGATTGGAAGAATGCACGTCAGTGTGGTACCAAGCTAAATAAATTGTGTAAATTCTGTGATCAGATTAATTGTAAAAATGTTTTTCATATTATTCCTATGCAATTCAAACTTCAATTGTGCATGAAAAACTGGATGGCAAGTAAAATTAAATTTATGCTAGATAGATCATTTACCAATATCATAAAATATTTAGTAACAACAATCTATTATTCTGCTATGTATTCGAGACGAATTCTTTCTCGGTAGCAAATTTGTAGTGTCTGTGTTTGGTTAAAAATAATATAATGTTGGAGCATATCTAACAGTGCACTTACGTGTGTTTTTTTGTCCACCTTTTTCTTGGCTGATTTTGAAAGTGGTGTGGTGTTATTTTTAATGCAATTGTATACACACAGGAATGATACATTGTGCTTTTCTGCATTTATTCGCAATAATATTATTGCAAAACATTGTTTCTGAAGGAAGTACTTATTTTTCATAGCAGTTCTTAGTTATACATATTTTATCTTTTGAAGCACAACCCCCCTTAAGGTTTTAGTGGCCTGTGTTTGTCTTGCAGAGGATAGACATTTAATTTCTCCATCATATCACATCGTGTAGAAGTTAACTGTGTAGAAGTGTTTATCCATAAATATCTTTATAGTACTGGTTTTTGTTCTTCTCTAGCGCTCACAGATCATGAACTAGTTCTTTGAGGCAGTGCCAGTTTATCTGGATCTGATTTTTTTGGAGCATGTTTTAGCAACAGGGCAGACGGAGCCCTTGAAAAGCGATTGAGGAAACAAAGGAACAAAAAATAAAATGTAGAGGACAAGATGTCATTTTCATATGAATTTAACCGATTTGGATTGAGAAATGTTCTTTATGAAGAGCGTTGTGAGGGTTTAGGAGCAGGCGCTCGCTGCCTAGTCGCGGCGGCGGCGGCGCGCAGTGGCCGGGACCATTGTGTCTGTGCGTCATGCTAATGCACGTGGGGAGCGGACACAGCCGCGCGTACCTCGCGCCCGGCCGCCCCCGGGCAGCTCCCTCACGGCAGGGGAGAGGAGGAAGGGAAGCCCACGGCCCGGGGGGAAAGGAGGGAG
>NW_008593464.1:0-9485 GCF_000691845.1 Merops nubicus | reverse complement strand
CCGGGCCGCCCCTGGGGCTGGGAGAGTTTTGCGCGGGTGCCGCTGCTGCTGGGGAGCAGAGCGGCGCCGCGGAGGAAGCCCAGGCTGAACGGGAGGGCTGATGGGCGCCAGGTCCCCGTACCTTTGCTGCAGCGGGAACCACTCCAGCCCGAGGCGCAGGAGCAGCCGTAGGGGTCCGGCAGGCAGAAGCTCAGCCCCCTGCAGCCCTGGGCCCTCTGGCACGTCTCCTGGCAGTTGCGGCCAAACTGGCCTTCCCGGCAGGCTGGAAAAACAAACGTGGTCTGCCCTCACCTACCGTTCACCCATGCGCTGCTGGTACACAGTATGGCATCAGCTTGGGTGCCCCATATTGCCAGCCCAAGCAGGCGTGGGAGCCATGTCCCACTGAGAAGCTGAGTGGTCCAGCCCTGCTCCAGAAACAGGGCATGCTGATGTTGGAGTGGCACTGGGGATGCACACAGTTTCTGGACATGGTCCCCAGGTTCACTGGGCCCCCCGTGCATGTCCTGGGCACAGCTCCTGCTGCTGGGCACCTACCTCGCTCGCAGCGGGTGCCCATGAACCCCGGAGGGCAGACACATTCACCAACATGGTCATGGCAGATGCCACCATTCAGACAGTCAGGACAGTCCTTCTCACAGGACGGTCCCCATTTCCTCGCAGGGCAGGCTGTGGAGAGAGTGGCAGGGGCACAGGGTGGCACCAGACTGGAAGGAAGGGTACAGGTCTCTGTCCTCGCAGCCCGGGGACGAGGGCCCCGCTCACCTCTCACGATCAGGCGGTAGAAGGCACTCCACAGAGGGCTGTCCCCCATGAACGTGGCACTATAGACGCCGTTTTCACTCACGCTGACGTTGGGGAGCGTCAGTGTGACAAGGTCACCCCGCACCTCACTGCGGTCTGTAGTTTGGTAGTAGGTGCCTGCAAGGGAGTAGAGGGTGACCTGAGGACCCTTGCTCCCCTGGGGCCAGTGCCAAGCACCTGCTGGGAGCAGCCCCAGCTCTGTGCCTGCTCTCAGGGCCACTTGCCATTTCTTTTCCACATAACATCCGTATCCTTCCTCTTGAGGACCTTGGCAGAAAAGGTGGCTGGCTCGGCGATGTTCACAGACTGCGTGGCCTTCACTGGGAAGAGGTGGGCTGAGGAGGATGAGGAGGAGAAGGAGAAGGAGCAGGCTGAGCAGTGCTTGCACCCATGGCACTCACATCCAAGAGCAGTGCCGGCACCCCCAGACCAGCCATTCCAAAACACAGCCTGGATGCAGCCCAGCAACCACCACATGTTTCTACTGGGATGCCGTGACACACCTCCCTGCCCATCCTGAATGGGATCTGGGACTCCCTCGAGCCTCTGCAGGGGTTCCCTTCCTGGACCCTCCAGCCCCCACAGACAAACACCAAGGAGCAGGGTGGGGCACCCTGCCCTCTGGCCACCCTGCCAGTCCCAGACTGGCACAGGATGATGGTGGCAGCATCCTGGGGAGATGACAGCTGGGACAAGCCTGCACGGTGCACCCTGCTTGCTGCCAGCTGGGGAGAGGCAGCGTGGCTGCAGGCAGCGTGGGCATGGCAGGCGAGGGGCGGTGAGGGGCAGCAGGCGTGTGGAGGGCTGCATCCCAGCCGTGGCACCGCTGGCCCCATCGTGGCTCTTCTGGTTCCCAGGTGCTGGGGCTTGCGCAGCAACAGATTCTCAGAGTATTAACATGAGTCAGCCAGAGCCAAGCTTTGAGCACAAACAGGGCTATAAATATATTAAGGTCTGGGAAACCAAGCCCTGGGCGTGCCGGGACAGACACAAAAGACGGCACAGGCAGGCGCTGGCTCTTGGAGCCTGCCAGCAGGCCAGCTTGCACACACTGAAAGCAGCCACACCGTGTTGGAGCTAAGGCACATCCAGCCAGGAGAGGCTGGGGGCCAGGAGGAAGCAGCACAAGCTACAGACGCCTGGGGAAGGGCACCACAGGTCACGCATCCCAGTGATTCCCCAGAACCACCTCCCCACCTATCCCTCCAGTTGGGATCTTTCTACCATGGGCTTTGTAGTACCTTGTAAAGGGCACACAGGTGTGGATCCCATCCAGTCTCACTCAATGGAGTGAGAGCCCAGCACGCCCCCTGGGCATCCCCAAACATAGTGCTTTGCCTGCCCTGAATTTTATCTGTCACTTCATCACCACTCAGCCGCGTCTGCAGCCCCCGCACAGCTCATCCATGTGGGCAGCTCGGGGACAGCAGCCAGCACAGCTGCCTCTTCAGCTGTTTGTAACCACAACTAGTGGCACTGGTCCCCTCAGAGACCCCGTGCCATACCGGTGGGGACTTCTGTGTGCAACAAGAACCACAAATTAACTGCTGTTTTTGCTCCCGTTCTTTCAGTCAGTTATTTGCCTGTACAAAATCCTACCCTGTCAGCCCCTGCATGCAGAGTTTCTCCCAAAGAGCCTTTGAAAGGGAATTTTCCCTGTTTTCTCCAGGAACGCAGTCCGACAGTGGCAGCCAGGTCATCCACAGCATCCTCACTGCTGCTGCCCCAGGCTCTCTTGCTGCAGACTCACGCTGCAGTCCCACTTTCTCAGGGACCACAGAACCACAAGTCATGCCTTTTATTACAGTTTCTACCTATTGTTTATTACATTCCTACCTAGAAAGCTTTTAGGAATGGCTGGCATCCCATAAGCAGCCTTGCTGCCCACCCTCTGCTCACTCCCCGCACTGACCAACGCTATGCTGCTCCACTCAGCTATTTATTGCCTGTCTCCTGCTATCACCACTGGCATTTCAGACAGATCTCCCAGCGTGTTTTCCTAGCTTCTCTATTGTGCACATGGATGCAAAAATAAAATAATTTTGTTTTTCTGTAACTGCCTTTTTGGCCATCTTTCTGCTCTGAATATTGTAAAAGATGGTTTATTGTCAGATATAAACCCTTCTGAAATTGCTCCTCAGGACTTCTTTGGTCTGCTTTACTTTGTTTTTACAGCAAAACTTCTAAAGTTCACCATCCTTCCTATGTTCTTCTTCATGCGTGACCTTTTGGGAGATGCCAGCTTTCCTATAACAGCATTCCCCACCCACTGCTTCATCACCCTGGCCTATTTTGGTGCACTCTTGAGCTTAACAAGGAGAGACGATACATGCCAAGCCTCTCCAGGGGGTTCTGTACCCAGCCCTTCCTCCTCCTGCAAAGATGTACTTTTTCTGCTTACTTTTTCCTTTATTTTTACTTCTCCTCTAAATTAAAGTGAGCAACAGCAGCTTATTTGGCACCTGGAGAAAAAGCCACTTTTTTTCGCACTTGTAACTCCTGCAAGGATTTGGACTTGGACACCAACCAGCTCCTCCACTCCACTATTTTGGCCTGGCTATATTGGCCCAGGACCAGGGGGCTGCCTGAGAGCCCTCCCCACTGTGGGACACCTTGTCACACCAATGAAGCCCTAGAGCTGTCACCTCTCTCCATGACTTATATACAGGAGCATCTGGTGCAGAGTCCCCTCTGTGCTCCTCACCCCTGCCGCCAGCCACGCCCCCCGCCCTGTTGCCCAGTGCTTTTGCCTCCCTCCCCTGGCACCTCTGAGCCGCTCTCCTTGCCCAGACCTGCTGGCTCCGTTTCCCATAGGACCGCTGCCATGTTTGGGTTGTGCCTCTGGCTGAGGATGCAGAGTAATCCCTGCTCCTTGGGAGATGCTGGGACCCTATCAGTAGCCTCCGTTCCCCAGCGTGGAGGTACTAGCACTGCTTGCTAAAGCTGTGTTTTAACACAGGCAGGAAAACTTTTATACTCCCACCTCATTCTCAGCAAAAGATCAACAGTTTTAGACAAAACTTTCTAAAGGAGAGCTAGGAAGTGTCCTGAGACACCTATCACAGAAAATTTCAGTCCTGACAGTTTTGCAAAGCCTTCGGCATGGGTGGAGTGGAAGTCAGGGAGGCACTGTGGGAAAGTGCTAGCCCGGGTGGTATCCTTGCCACCAGCCATCCCTGGGAGGCCCTTTTGGCTTATATGGCCCAAAATGGGAATGGGAGACATGAGCCCAGTGCTGTTGTCTGATTGCACCCTGGCAATGCCTCTTGGCAAGACTCTGCTGCTGGAGTGGCAATGTACAGCTGTGGCATGGTGCTTGCCAAGTGCCATGGGAAGCTGCTAGAGATGCACCCCAGTACTGCCTGTGCCCTGGGAGCCCGTGGTGTGGGGCACGAGGCTGGCATGGCTCTGATGGGCTGCCTCCCTCACTGGTTAATGATTGCCAGACCCCACCATCTCCTCCAAGGGCACCTGACTTCCTCTTGGACCTTGCCCGGCTCCTGGGCACCGTTCCCAGCCTAGACGTCTGTCTGTACTACCACCCATGCCTGCATGCCTCTGTGGGTTTCAGCTGCACTCCTCCAGATGAATACCCCTCTCCTCTTCACCCTACCAGTGCTGGTGGACCCCAAATCTAGCCCAAGGATCACTACCATCCCTCTTCCACACTGGCTGGCACTGGGACTGTAAAGCAAGGAGCAGATAGCTCCCATGTGGGACCCAGCTGGCAGGTGGGGCACTGCCCACTGCCCCCGAAGCCACTCACCATTGTGGCTGTTGTGTACGTAGACCACCTGAACCTGCTCGGTCGGCGTGCGCCCCAGGCAGTAGAGAATCCCCACCAGGTCAGCCATGGAGAAGCCCCTGGCCTGCACATGGTTGCTGCGGTTGTGATAATTTTGGAAGCCCGTCTTGGGGTGTGTCATCACAATCTTGTTCTCCCGCTCAATCTGCAGGTAGCTCACATCACGCTCGCCCATGACGCAGGAGAGGAAGAAGTCAGAGTGGGACAGGCTCTGCACATTGGCAATCAGGGTGATGTCCAGGATGGCCCCTGGGGTGGTAGAGAATGAGGGCATGTCACAGCTGGACAAAAGCATGGCCACCCCAGCCCTGCCTCAGAGACAGAACCTGAACCTGTCACCCACATGTTACCCCCTTTCTGGAACATTTTTGCTACCCTCAGCCCAGGAGGCGCAGCCAGGGCACAGACAGTTTGGGGGTAGACTCATAGGGATTACACAATCTCCTTTTGGAGATCTCATGGGCTCAAACCCCCTCCCCCCCCCCCGAGCTAGGTGTGCAGGAGGATAAGGGTCTCAGAGCCCCTCTCATCTCACAATCTCCTCCAGTCCCAGCCCTGTTTCAGGGAGAGGCAAGCAGGGGAGGGCACTGCTGGCCTCTGAGATCTCCAAATGGCCGACCACAAAGGGATGTTTCCTCCCTCCAAACCCTGCTCTGATGGCGCCACTGAGCTCCCACAGCTGCCTTGTTCCACCAAGCCTCCCTGGGGAAGGGGCTGCTCCCTGGGGCAGAGGAGAAGGGTTGATTTACCTGCCAGCTGTGGGAGGAGAAGCAGAAGACAAACTTGGAGTCCCATGTCCTTGGAGCGTGTCGCGAATCCAGCACAGGTCAGAATATCCCTGGCTTGTCCCAGCCACGGTGGTCAGAGCCAGAGGCCACGGCTGCCTAGGGTCTCCATCTGAGTGGCAGCTCAGGACGCCTGCTCCCTGCTAATGTCCCCATCTCTCCTCTGCCCCGCTGCTCGACATCTGAGGCAGCCTGGATCACCTCCTCTGGCGCATAGCCTGGGCACGACGAGGAAGATGCCCCTGTCCCTACTTGCTTGGTGGCCACTTGGCTGCTCAGGAGCAGGGCTTGGTGGTGAAGAGTCCACTGAGGTGCCCTGCCGGGTGGCAGTTCTCCTAGGGAGCAGTCGCCTACCCCTCCAGGGCTAGGGCTGCGTGCTCAGGGCTCCCCAAGCCATGCTGAGCACCCAGCCCGGCCGGGAGGTGTCCTGGTCCCCCTCCTCACTTGCTGTGTGGAGGGTCTCATGCCCCAGCCCACCTGGGCGGCAGCATTCCCATCCCCTCCGTGCAGCCCTGTGGCTGATGGCTGTGGGAAGGGCCCTCTGGAGCAGGGAAAGGAAAGGGGCCAAGGGGCCGTGGCTGGTGGCGGTGGCGGAGCCAAATCCTGTTTCCCATGCAGCATTTCCTGCTCTCCACCCATTGTTCAGAAACGGCCCTGACTCCAGGAGCCGGCGGGAGCTGCCCTGTGCAGGCTCCCCCCTGGAGAGCGGCGTGTGGCGATGCTGAGGCCGTACACACCTCGTAACACCTCGGCCTCCTGCCAACACAAGCCAGGGTGCTGAGACATGGCTCCCCTGGGTTTTGTGTTGGGCTGGGACCTGACTCACGCCTGTGGTGGCCCATTGTGGGGCTGCTGTACACAGTGAAGGAGGCTAAGTGGGAGCAGAGGCAGGGTGACAAAGCCAGACAGCCCCACAGGAGGGCAGCCACTGCCAAGGGAGAAAACCCTCTGTGTTGCAGTAAGTATATCTAGGAGAAAGTGGAAAACAGCAGAAAGCCTAGCTTTCCCTGAGTGCTTTCCAATGCACAGTGCTGGCACCGGCATGACATGGCATGACATGCCCCCACTGTCCCCCTAGTCCCAGAGGGTCCTCCACCCAGCCCTCCTGCAAGGCTGCCCCGGCCTCCAGTGGGCTCTGGGCTCCTTGCCTGGCAAATGAAAGGCATTCCCTAGGAAGTCACCATAATCTTCACCCGCTGCTTCACAAATCGAACCATTCCCATGTGAAAGCCAGGGCTGCCTAAGACTGAGCCTCATGTTTTGACGAGTCCTGAGCCCATGCCGTATCCGGCCAAAAATCTAAAGCACACATGGAGAGGAAGGGGAAATCCATTCATCGTTTCCGACTATTTACAGCGTGCTCTGGGGCTGTGTAGTGCCCACAGCGTGCTGAGGGAGGGTGGCAGCAGGCAGGGGCTCCCCCAGCACAGCCTCCCGGCCAGCCCACAGCAAGAGGGATGGAGAAGATCTGAGAAAGATGGACATCAGATGCAGTCGTCCCCATTTGCCTGGAAAAATAAGCACAGCACTTTGCTGTGGGCTGTGCATAGCTCAGGGGCTCTGTGTTTGGGAGGCTGCTGAGGCACTTGGGGCAAAACCACACTGTAAATGTGGAGGATGAGGCCGTCCTGCAGTGGGACGTACAGGAGCTGGGCAGCCAAGGCTGGTCCCTTCTTCCATCAGTGCCCTCCTGGGAATGCCCACATCCCCATTTGCATGGCCAGCTCCAAGGTCATTTGCAAGCCTGCTGTGTCAGGGACTCATCCATACAGTTACAGGAAGAGGGTAGATACATGAGTAGATAAATAAATGGCTTCTTCACTGACAGGCCAGGGTTAAACCCCCATCCCTGAATGGGGGTTGGCATATGGATGATGTCCACAACCAGGCAAGAAAGACCCTCCTGATTGGTTTTCACCCAGGGTCTGGCCAGCCTTGGGTGGGAACTGATGAGGAGATGCCCCCCACTAGGTGCCCCCCACCTTCCACATTCACTTGGAGGCAGGGCAAGAAGCCACTTCTATAAGAACAGACTGCTTGGAATGGATGTGCTTTGTGGGGATTCTGGCTATTGGAAGGGCTTCCTGAGTCCTGACAGCAAGCAGAGTTCCCAGTAATGGTGGAACAAGATTGAGACAGGAGAGGATTTATGGGGCTTTCTTCTGGCGATTACTATATGACTGGGATTGAACTGATTGCCTGGGTCCTTCCTTACCCCATGGCCTGGTTTTGCAATTGACTCGTTCCCTTCTTGGCAATGCTATATGTCGTGAGTGAACACGTTGGTCTATTCATTCTTCTAGTGGTAGGCTACCTTGGATCTTCTGCATATGATCTAAGACCAGAGGGAGGGAGGGATCTGTCTCATGTGTTGCCCATTAATGATAATATCCTTCCTAGTCGGACAAGCGGTCAGCAGAAGACTCACCTGGTTCACTGGCTGTAGAGGCCAGTCATGCTCAGAAGTGTAACTGCCATGGTGCCACCATGTGCCTACATGTTCTATGCCTGGGGAAGAAGCTTGTTCTGTGCTGCCCCAGCAACACACAGAGCCATGAGTCATGGTGCACTCTGTAAAATGCCCTCTGACATGAGGATCTGCTTGAGGATAGAATTATTTACACAGAACGAACGCGCTTTGTGGGAAGGCTTTGCAACTGCAGGTGCTGCAGTGTGCTCCTTCAGGGGGCACAGCATGGCTCTTCTTACTGCCTGAGGGGAACCAGAGTATTGCTTTGCTTTTGGGGAATGGGAGCCATTTAGAGTCAGTTCTCAACAGCAGGTGATGTCACATAGATGTCAGGGATCCATTGAGGGATCTGACTCAAACTGATTTGTCCCCTTGCATTTTTTCTAGGAACATCTGGATGAGAGGTGTCTATCTGTATAGATCCCTCAGGTTAGACATGGGATAGAAAACCTCCCTGGGAGGTTTTGTGGGGAGACTCAAACAGGAGTCTATAGTTCTGGTTTAACCTTATGTATTTCCAGAGAAGGAACAAGAGAGCTGGGTGCAGCTGAGCCCATCCAAAGCAGCTTTTCCTGTAATATGGAAAGCTCCAGCTGCCTAACCCACAACACACTGAAAGCACCTGAATTTCTGCTGAATTCCCAGACCTCAACTGTTTTGCTGAATCACAGCAGACTAAATAAAAGAGTGACAAAAATACTCCTTTTTGTTATCATTTGCACATTCTAATGCACAGCACCACATGCCAGAAACCATAATGCACTGATACATTTCCTGATAGGAAATGCAAACACCCTGCAAATCCACCGATGGCCTGGACTGCCTCAGCAGCATTTTCTAGCCCTGCTTCTCTGTCTGTTTGCTTTGTTTCACATGTCCAGTGGGTCCTGGGGAAGCCCTGCAAGGCTGGGTTAAAGGCTGCTGCTGCCACTAGACCTAAGAGCAGCGTGGGAGCTGGGTGGTGCAGGAGCATCCCCAGCGTGGCTGGGCACATCGGCAGGGCAGCCAGGGAGCAGGCAGCTGCCTGGCTGCATTGGCATCAACCCCATGCTTGCTGAATGGAGGACAGGCTGCTGGGAAGCCCTTTCCCCAAGGAAAGGGTGGGACGCATGGCTGTGGAGAAGCCCCTTGGCAGCTGTGGGAAGTGGATTTTCACTGACTCTGCAGCAGAGCTGGCAGGGAGCACTACTGATGAGTGATGAGTCTGTGTGTGGGATGCCCAAGCTGGAGGGGCCCCTCCATCCTCTGGCACCTTCACAGAAGCCCTGGGTGCTGCTCAGGGAGGTCACATTTTTATTAGTGACTCGCTGATGCTGGAAAGTCAGCACTGCTGAGCCACTGCCAGCAGCCCTTGAGCCTGCCCGTTTGCTGCATGTTTTGGACACCTTTCCACCTAAATCCCAGTAAGACTTTTATTTTCCTGTGAGACACTTTCCCACTTCCTCAGTCCCAGCTTCTCTGTTTGAGACTTGCAGGGTGCCCCTTCTGTAGGTGAGTAAAGCCGGGGCTGAGCTCAGGCTGCTCTCCTCGAGTGTGGCAGTCTCAAGGCGGGTGCCTCAGAGGTGCCGCTCCCCTCCTTTGCCCCCCAAAACCTCCCAGGGCACTGCTCCCACCGAGGCCG
>NW_008593463.1:0-1577 GCF_000691845.1 Merops nubicus | reverse complement strand
TTGACAAGTGTTTTAAGGCCATTTGCCTCCCAAATTTGTCTCTCCCTTGACAGGAGAACACACAACATAAGCACTTTCCCAATAGTGCCTTCACCCACCTAACCAGCAAATCTGGGGGGAGCCAAGAGCTGGCCCGTGGGGTGTGGGGCTCTGAGAGGCTCTGGGGGTGTCACTGTCCCCTGGTCAGGCTGGGGGGATCCTGCCCTGAGGCTGACAGGTTGGGGAGCACCCCTTTTACTCCTGATTTAGGCCATGGTGGGGGCTGGTCCTGGTGTAACCCCCCTGCTGTCCCCAAAGCCTGGCCATGCTTGTGCAGTCACCGTGGCTGCGTGTACTGGGGGGGTCTGCACCCCCAGATGATGCATTTTTAATGGAAAATAGATGAAAATAATTATTAAAACCAGGGGAAGCTCTCGGTGCTGTGGGTGTATTGGGCAAAGAAGGTGACCCCCGCCGTGGGCCATGCTGGGGGGGTCCCCTCTGGGGCAAACGGGGCTGCAGGAGACTGTCCCTGGGGCATCAGGGCTGGGATTGCCCCTCCCCGGAGCCCTATTTGCCCCCCACACGGGGAGAACCCTTTTTCCCCCCAACTCTCTGGGATTTCCCACCTTCCAGTCCCGAGGTGGGGGAGCCCCCACTTTTTGGGATGCCAGGAGGAACTGGCTGCGTTTTATTGATTTGGGGATTGGGGTGGGTTGGTCGTGGTTGTGTTTTTTTTTTTTTTTTTTAATCTCATATAATTTATCAAACAAATTGAACCGAACGTCCAAATGAGGAATGGAAATGGGAAGTGCTGCACGGCCACGAAATCATTTCAGCTGCCTCGCAAAGGGGGGGAGGCTCCCTGCCCCTAATGAAATTTCATCCATCTCCCCGCAGAAAGTTTTGGTTTTTTTATGAACTGGCATTTCCAAAGGAAGCCACGTGGCCTCAGAGCTCTGTATAGATTCGTATAAATATATATTTTTAAGCAGGTTTATTATAGATGCTGGGAATAAACATAAAGGGGCCAAAAAGGAAAGAAAAAAAAAAAAAGAGGACAATTTAATTTGCTCGAAAATACAATAACATAAAAGGAGAATTAGATAAAAGGCATAATGTGATCCCTCAGGCTCAGCTTTTCGAAGCTGCTCAATTAATTTGAGGGGGAATGGGGAGACGGGATTTCTTTTTTTTCGGGTTCCCAGGTTCACGGGGCCGCGCTCCCGGCTCTTCCGCAGTCGGGGCCCGCTCATTGCGGCTGCTCCGCGCTCATTTCATTAAACGCTCGCCAGGAAAAGGGGGGAAAAAAGAAAGGTCTTCCCGTGCGAGCGCTGCGGCAGAGGGGAGGGAGGTGCCCGGGGTGCTGTGGGGGAAGGGAAGGGCCCTGGTGGGCGCTGCCACCCGGGCCCCCCGGCCCCGCCGGGCACAGCGGCGGCAGAACCGCCGGGGTTTGGTGGTTCTCTCGTGCCGAGACTGCCGGATCACCCAGAGGTGTTTTGGGGTAGGAAGGGAAGGGCTTGGGAAAGGTTATTTCGCTCTCTGGTGCTGCAAGTATCGTGGGGTGGTCTCAGACTCATCCCTGTCCTCTCCTGCCA
>NW_008593462.1:0-1218 GCF_000691845.1 Merops nubicus | reverse complement strand
CATGAATGAGTGGATCCTTCACACGCACCCCCACACACCTCTTGCTGCCCCCCCACCACCACCCTGCACCCCAAACTGGAGTGAGCTGAGGCTGGACATGCTCGTGTCACACGTGACCACAGCTCCCAGGCAGCCCTAAACATGGGTGGGCTGAGGCTGGATACACTCGTGTCATGAATGACCACCCCAAAGCCCAGACTTGGGTGTGCTGAGACCAGACACACTCGTGCCATGAATCATCTGTCCCCCCCCCCCCAATCCCAAACCTAGGTGGGCTGAGACCGGACACACTCATGTCACTCATGAACACATGGACCAACCACCCTATGGCCCAAACTTGGGTGTGCTGAGACCGGACAAACTCATACCACAAATGAGGCCATCTCCCAGCCACACCAGGGGCCCAAATTGGGTGTGCTGAGACCAGACGCACTCATGCCATGAATGAGAATATCTGACACCACCACTAACCCCCCCCAAGGCCCAAACCTGGGGGGGTGGGCTGAGAGTGGACACACTCATGCCATGAATGAGGCCATGACCCCCACCTCCAAGTCCCAATCCAGGTGGGCTGAGACCGAGCACACTCATATCACAAATGAGACCATCACCCAACCACCCCAGGGCCCTAGCTTGGGTGTGCTGAGACCAGACACACTCGTATCACAAATGAGGCCATCTCCCAACCACCCCAGGGGCCCAAACTGGGTGTGCAGAGACCAGACGCACTCATCCCATGAATGAGGCCATCTCCCCACCTCCAGCTCCCAAACTCAAGTGGGCTGAGACCGGACACACTCATGCCACAAATGAAACCACCTCCCAACCACCCCAGGACCCCAACCCGGGTGTGCAGAGACCGGACACACTCATACCATAAATGAGGCCACCTCCCAACCATCCCAGGGGCCCAAACTGGGCGTGCAGAGACCGGACACACTCATACCACAAATGAAACCCCCTCCCAACCACCCCAGGGGCCCAACCTGGGTGCGCTGAGACCGGAATGAGTCCACCTCCCAACCACCCCAGGACCCCAACCAGGGTGTGCAGAGACCGGACACACTCATATCACAAATGAGGCCATCTCCCAACCACCACAGGGGCCCAAACTGGGCGTGCAGAGACCGGACACACTCATACCACAAATGAAACCCCCTCCCAACCACCCCAGGGGCCCAACCTGGGTGCGCTGAGACCGGACACACTCATACCATG
>NW_008593461.1:0-213 GCF_000691845.1 Merops nubicus | reverse complement strand
ACCGGGGAGCATTTCAGGGTGTGGTTGTGACCCTGGGGGGCAGGAAACCCCTGTTGGATTTTCCGTGGGGTGTGAAAGGAGCCTCCTGGAGTCCACTGGGAGGAGCTGGGGCGAGTTTGGGCACATTTTGGGCGAGCCTTGACACGTCCCCTCCCTCCTGTTCCCACCCCAGGGTGACCCAGTGCAAGTACAAGCGCATCGGCTGCCCCTGGC
>NW_008593460.1:35736-38352 GCF_000691845.1 Merops nubicus | reverse complement strand
CCCTGCGTCTGGCTGAGGGACAACTGCCAGTGTCCCCGCTGCTTCCTGCGCTCGGCCGGAGCGCGCAGGCTGCTCCTTGAGGACCTGGACGTCAACGTTGTGGCCAAGGCTGTCGCCCTGGCCGACAGAGGGAAGGTATTTGAAGCAGATGTTCCTTTGTCCTCTCGTGAGACTTGTCTGAAGGTGCTTGTCGGTCTGTAAATGGGAGGCAGTGCCAGGTGAGCCTGTAACGACCAACTGTCTGGCCGCAGCCCCTGCCATGTGCTCGCACCGCGGAGCCACAGTGTGGTTAGCTCGGGGTGTCCAGCCTTTGGATGAGACCTCACGCTGTGGAGCTTATCGCAGGGTCATAGAATCATAGAATGGTGTGCGTTGGAAGGGACCTGAGAAATCATGTACAGCAGGTTGCTCCAACACCTGTCCAACCTGACTGTGAGCACTTCCAGGGAGGGGGCATTCCCAGCTTCCCCAAGCAACCTGTTCCTGTGTCTTCCCACCCTCACAGTGAAGAGCTCCTTCCTTATACATAATTTCAATCTGCCCTTTTTCAGTCTAAAACCATCACTCCTTGTCCTGTTGCAAGAGGTTCTTGTAAAAAATCCTCCCCCAGCTTCCTTGTGGGCCCTCCTCAGATGCTGGGAGTCTGCAGTAAGGTCTCCCTTGGGCTGCCTTTTCTGGAGGCTGAACAACCCCAGCTCTCTCAGCCTGGCCTTGTAGGAGAGGAGGTCAGCCCTCTTACCATCTTTGTGGCCTCCTATGGACCATTTAACAGGTTCATGAGCTGAACACAATACTCCAGGGGGGTCTAGTAAGAGCAGAGGTGAGACTCACTGGCCTGTAGTTCCCCTGGTCTTCTCTTTTTTCCCTTCTTAAAATGGGGGCTCTGTTTCCAATTTTCCAAGCAGTGGGAACTTCACTAGACTGCCTTCTATGCAGAAGCTGCAGAAACCCAGGCTTCAGTTTTTAGAGTATGTTTTTAATCATGTTTTTTAAAATTCTGCTGTATGTTTTTGTGTTACCAGATGTTGAAAAGAGAATAAAGGCATTCCCCAAATGTTTAATTACGCTTTTTTAAAAATTCTTCATTCCGTAAGTAAGTGGCTTGAAAATTGGAATAACAAATGGCAAAGTAATGATGACCTTAATCCGTAATGAAAACATCAGTTTAATAAATAATTTCCAATGTGCAAAAGACTTCATCTTAGAGCAAGCACTCAAGGCAAAACTGAACCAAATATTCAGAGTTGGACTAGTGTCTGTATCTCTATCAATATCTACTTATCTACATTAACATTAATTCATGAAAAAGAGGAGGTTATTGGGCAAGAGAGGACAGGAACTGCCCTCCTTATGAATTTTAATTATTTCTGCCATATAAAAACCTAATATGTCATTTAGATTTTATGGGGTTTATTAAAAGCGGTACATGGCTCCTTTAATATGCAAACTCATTTCCTTCCTCTCACACTGGAAGGTGTTTTAAACCTCTTAAAGATGCAGCAGGCAGCCCTGGGGCAGCTGGGGCAGAGGCTGGCCCGTGTGGGGGCACGGCTCAGCTGCAGGGTAAGGGTCTGTGGGAGGAATTCTGCACTCCCAGGGTGATTGTTACCAAAATTAATGCTGTGTAAATTCAAGCTTTGAATAGGCAAAGGTATTACAAGAGTAGAGGGATTGCTTGCTTCCACTTACACACAGGAACTGATGAAAGCACAGCACTAATCCTAAACTGATACTGGTGTTGTAGCATCATGTGAACGAGCAGAATTACGTGGAATGGGATTGACACCTACTCAACAGCCCTGAGACTTCAGCTGAGGTGTGTGCTCCACTGAGCCCCTTCAGTTCAATGCCATATGTTTTCTTTCTGGTTGTTTTCTTTTGTTTTTTTGGTTTTTTTTTTTCAGGAATTAAAAAAAAAAACACCTTTTAAAAATTTATTTGAAAGAGGGAAGACTTCAAATTTAGAAGAGGGATTTCTCTCCTAGCATTTCTTTTTTTGCCTGTCTTTCTTGTCCTTTTTTTAACAAGTTGTCAGTGTATTGGAAGATATTTTTGCTCTCTTCCAAGTTGTGGTGAAGCACTCTCCCCAGGGATAAGTACCAGCTTCTGTGATTCCCTTTCTGCTAAGCACAGCTCCCACAGTGAAAGCAGCCCACATAAACCAGCAAATTAGGTCATTGGTTCCTGTGAAAAAGAACATTTATAAAAGGTGTCAGAATTTGGATGATGTTCAGGTTGGGTTTCATTACCTTTTTGCCATTATGCTCCAGGGAAAGCTTAACTGTGGTGTTATCGATCTAAATATTACAATTTCTAAAGGGTTTTGTGGTTGTTCTGTTTGGTGGGGTTTGATTTTTTTTTTTTTAATTCTAAAATCATCTTTTGTTTTCTGTTGGAAGGTGTCTATTACATGGCCTGATGATCATGCAAGCGAGTATGAAGCTGAGTGGTTGAAGAAACGATGCTTCTCTGAAGAAGCCAGAGCAGAAATGAGAGAAGATTTATTTTTACCAGGTAGGAATTAAACCCACATCTGTCTCTTTTCAAATGCAAGGGGTCTGCCACTGACAGTCCTGGCTAGAGGTCCCTGTGTGAGGACCAGGTCTACCCAGATGG
>NW_008593460.1:5716-35705 GCF_000691845.1 Merops nubicus | reverse complement strand
GGTTGCCACAGAGGGGACGGTGGCAGCCACTCCTGGTGCTCAGTGCCAGGCTGGGCGTGCACAGCAGGAACCCATTGTTACCCTTTTCTTCTTCTAACCTCTGGACCTGAGAGGAGTTCAACTGGTTGGGCTGTGTTTAGTTTCCAAAAAGCCTTTTCTTTCCAGAAAGCGTCAGTAGGTCTCAGAAGTGAGCCCTGTGGACCAGCAGTGGTCTATGTGACAATGCAGGTGTGTGTGCGCTCTTTAAATTATATACAGTTTTATTTTTAGAAAGATTACTTAGAATTATAAGGGAGTTATAATTGAAATTTTAAAAATTCCCTTTCCACAGCCTTCTGTTAAAAAGTAACTGTGTGGCACAGCAGTGTCTTGTACTGAAGTTCAAGCTGTGTTTGCTCTACTTATAGCAGTAGGTGACCATCTTTTGGTCACCGAGCGGTTTGTGCAGCCAGAAGTGTAACATTTACCCAGCACAAATCACTCACCCTTTGGAGTGAATAACTGTAAACTCACCAGGTTTGTCACCATGCACATCATCAGTTCTTTGGCAGCCTGTCGGATTGTGAGTGTGAAACGTGTGAAAACTTGCAAGATTTCTGCTGTTCTCCTGACAGTGTTCCTGTGAGATCTGCTGCTGCAGAAAGTTGTGGATCTGTATGTGGAATTAAGGCTGTATCCATCAAAACTGGATATTACTTGAAAAAAAAGAACCTAGAGGCAGGCTGATGGTGGGCAACTTAGATCCAGGTATCAGTTTCCTCAGAGCTCAGCAAAAGGCAAATCCATGACTGAGTTATGCTTTTTTGGGGGGTCGTTTTTTTACTCTAACAAAGAAAATTGTTTGTTTCTCTGAAAGATGAGAAATGGGAAAATAGGTGGCCCTAGGTATGTCCTAGGCATCTGAGCTTTGTTAGACACTTTAGGGACAACTGAAGGGGCTAATTATCTTTCCCAATTTCTGCAGGTCATATTTTCCTTAGAGCCTGGCCCCCGTTCTCCTAAACAAACTCAATTCTTAAATTCAGCCTTTTATATCTGGCTTAAAACTTAAGCGATGAGTAATATTTCCATTCATTTCAGTGGATCATAAAAAAGACTTTTCACAGTTCAGAATGGAACTTTTTTCCCCCTAGTGATACAGAAGTTCATGTTTACTTTAGCTTTGGCAAGAGTAAGCTACACTGTTTATTATTTTGGAGGGTTGAACATATTCCCAGATTGAAGGTGGTGAAGATGCAAAACTCATTCAGGGAAACACGACTTGGTTTCTCAGGAATTAAGAAGTTTTAGGTGGAAAGGTTGAAGGTGCTGTGGAAGCTAGCAAGAGAGTTTGTAGCCTTTGAGGGGTTCAATGTAAATCTAATTTGCTTTAATTAACACCCAGGCAAATTAGTCTAGATCTCTGATTGTATTATTAGAAAAGGTATCAATAGCTGAGATTTCATTATTTCAGATGCGATGCTACTTTTCTCTCCTCTCCTGAAGCCTAACTGGCTCTGATTTCCCTTCCTACCCACACATTTGCACAGTGCTTGCTCTCAGCATCTAAACACAATGCTTGGTTTGGCCAGTTCTTCTCTCTGCTACCACTCTTCTCCAGTGGAGCTGTTCAGGTAAAATACACACCAAAGGTGTTTTATTCTTCAGACAGTGCTTTTGCAAATTTTGCTCGCTATGGTAGACCAAAAGAAATATAGTTTTAAACATTACACTAAATAAGGACCTGTGCTAACTTTGGCTTTTTTAGTAGTGTTCATATCCCCAGAGCAGACCTGGCTCATGCTGGTGGACATCTCCCAGCTTATCTCAACTTTCAGCTGCAAAAATTGCTGCAGTTGTACAGCATGTGGGTTTGCTTGCTGGCTGCTTAAGACCTGTTTGACATTGTGTATTGGGGTAAGTTGAGTGTTTGCTTCCTTCTGCTCAGTGGAGCTGCACATTGCAAATTACACACCCTTCAGTGGCTAATCATAGCCCAGTAGTGTAGCATTACAGGTGGTGCAGAATGCCAGCCCTGCATGCTGGCTCAACAGATACAAGAACAAACTCACCAGATGCTGCAGTTGGAGGTTAACCTTCACTGCTGACATTATCACAGCTACAGATTTTTTTTTTTTCTTTACTGTTTTGTTTTTATTTTCTTCTTTTTTTTTTTTTTTTGGAAGTGATTATTTGCTTTTCCATGTTGTTTGGAAAGTCTAGAAGTCAGGTGTGTGTGAAACCCAAAAAGAAGAGTAGGTCAGATTTTCACTGCATGATGAAGTGACTATAAATAGCTCTGTGGCAACATGTCAAGATTGCCTTTTTATAAACACTGCCAGGTCCTACCCGGGTGGTATGCAAAGGCTGCTCTTTATGTCTATCAAGGCTCATTTCAGCCCAGCTTACAAGATACTTCCAGAAGAACAGCAGAATTACTATTGCTCATATTCTGTGAGGATATTTCTAAGAGCCACCTTCTATTTCTCCAGCTCTGCTGTCTCCAGGATACTCTTTTTCCCCTCTTGTTTACTTGTGTTCTCCCCAGCAAATGTCACAGGAGTGATTTACCAAGTGCAGGCTCTGTGTAACCCACACTTTGTGGGGTAGACACTGGGTGGGCCGGGTCCTTTCCAGCCCCTCACTGTGTGGCTTTGCTTTTGCTGAGGCTCATTTTCTAAGATGCTGGCACCCAACAACAGGGTTGGGGTGGGAAAAACTGAATAATATCACAATGACATTTTCCTGTGGGGTGGAGGAGATTGGGCAGAGGCAGTACCTGGTGCTACTTAATGTTTTTAACTTTAGGTTATGTTAAAGTTTTAACCTAAGATAAAAGGTTTCAGATGATGATTGCCCTTTAAAATGTGATAATATGATGTGATATTTCATATGTAACCCACTCCACCAAAGTTTGAATCAGCAGCAATGGTGCCTTCAGTTTCTCCACTAAGTCCTGAGAAGTTATAATTTTAAGAGAAAGAAGTTAAGAGTCTTTTTTTCCTAAAAGAGTTTGGTCATTTGAACTTATGGTGTAGTAATAATTTTAAGAGTTGGCCCATGAGTTGGGCTGCCATATACATAATTCACAATACAGCAAAAATACACTTGGCTTCAACAAGCATTAAAACACACACTCTAGGCAAAATAATTTTAGATGAAGGAGGTTCATCTATGATGCCTAGACTTTCTTTTCTGCATAACTTCAGTATAGAAGGTTTTGACCAGTGCTGTCCCAGCCTGCACAGTAAATGCTTGTTGGTGCATACACACCATCTGCAGGGGCTGGGCAAAGGCCATCTTCTCATTTTGTGTAAACTCCAACATGAGTGGCTTTTTATGATTAACCTGATGCAATCAAGAAGTGGGATTCTTTTTTTTTTCCCCCTAAAATTATTGATATGAAGTTGAAACAGATGGTAACTCATGAATTCTTTCAGAACTATTTCATTCTTCCCATTTTGAAAAACACATAGAACTGGGGGTTTATTAGTTATAGTGTAAATGATCCATAAAGACACAAAATAATTCTACAATACCTTTGTTTTTATTCTTTATGAATTCTTAAGCTACATTTGTAAATGTAAAGATTTTTAATTTGGCAGCTGCAGCTGTGCTGTGCCAGAGAGACCTAAGGCTGCCAGGCACTAGTGGCTCATTCCTGTCTTTCTTAGCCCTTCAGCTTGCAGAGTGTTCTTAGACTTCTAATACAGTGCAATGGAAACTGTATTAACTGTGGTTACACAGGGGGAAAAAATGTGCTATGCTGACATGATAAAATAAGGGAGAACGTGAGTGGGATCAATTCCTGCCAGGAAATACTGGCAGAGTACAGACCCTGATCAGTGCAGCTTCTTGACGGAGTTTCAAGCTGAACGGGTTTTCTGGATAAAAATTGGAATAAAGTTCCTGTTGTTCAGTATATGGGAGAATAACATGCCCTGTGGGGCACACAGTTTTCTAAGACTTTCACAGAGACATTTTAAAAAATACTGTGAAGTGGAAGAACTTACATGTCTGCAAATCACAGGATCTTTTTTTTTGTTTCTATGATTTATGCTTTTCTGTCCCTTTTCCAAGGAATTATGGACCTGATAATTTGTCAAATTGTAAATGTTGGACAGCATACAACTTTTTTTTTTTTTTTGTCTGAGGCTGAAAAGAAGGAAAACTTTATAAAAATATATTTTAGTATAGAACTGTTACTTGTATTTCTCCTACTACTGTTGTACTTACCTGGCTATGATGGTCTCTGGGACCTGCTGGGAGAAGAAGTCCTTCACTGCTTTTCATACAAATATGAGGTAGTTAAAAGTAGTTAATGCATATGTCAGACGTAGCTGTTAGTAACTAGACTTGAGATCTCTTGCAGCTACTAGAAGGATTAAAACTGGCACCAGTATACTTGAATTAAGCTCTAAGATCTCTCTGAAGAAAACCCCACAATTACTAATATGTGAAGCATAAAGACTAAAAAGGCTGTAGGAAATTCTGTGCTAAAATGATGAGGAAGTCACCGTATAATCTACCCTCTGCAACTTACTACATGAACCTGGTGTCAGTAACCATCTGATAGGTGCAGGAGACAGTACAGTTGTTGGCCAACTCCCTCTTGGCTAGTAGTGAAAACATTTATTATGCATGCAGCCTTGAGCTGGCGTGGACATGCTGCAAGTTTCTCCCCCTTACGTATGATTTTATTGCTGAAAATGAATCACTTTGCTTTAGTCATGGGTCTAAAATTTTGTTCTTCTTGTGTTCATGGAGATCGTGCCTTTCTAATATTTTGGGAGGCTTATGCAGTAAAGCCAGTGTTTTGGCTTGTGCTCTAAGTATGCAAGTTTGTACTTTGTTTTTTATCATTTTCTTTGGCCTACTTAGCATTAAATTAAGTACTCCCCTTCAGATTCTTAGCATAAAGTGTTTGACCCTGTTGCACGTGAAATCTTCATGAATGTGATAAGGAAATCTTTGAAAGGTGTCTCTGCTAAGGAATCATCTTTGAAAAACAGTCAGAGAGTTTGATGGTTTACCATCAAGACAGTGATATTTCGAGGTAGGCTTTGCAAAGGTCTCAGCTTTATGCAATACTGCTCCTCGTTTTTGTCCATGACTCTGATGGAAAGGGATGGGATGGCCACATGTAATTTGCAGAGGGCACCAACTAGGGGTTGACTGGAAATGTGCTGAAGAACCAGGGTTACAATTCTAAATGACCTTGAAAAACAGGAGAGACGGTGAAAACAAAACCTGCTTTAATGAGCTGGGTGACTGGTTCATCTAGCCTGGTAATGTCTCCAGCAGCGTGGAGTAAAAGTCTGTGATCAGCCCACTCTGTGAATTCCATTTCCATCCTGTTTCTTCAGCATCCATAGCCACTGCTTCGGGGTTTCCTGTAGGATACTGCAGCTCAGCAGCTGTTCAAGTGCAAGGCAAGAAAATAATCACCTGGATCGGGTGGTGGTGGTGCTGGTCATAGGCGGAAGGTGAGCCTATGTTGGCAGTCTGGTTTGGGATCATGGCAAACATTGCTTTCAGCTGAGTCCAGAGAGAAGCCTCACCAGCAGAAGAGCTGAGGTAGTCCTGCTCCATTTGGTGGAGTAAGGCTTCCATAGCATGTATTTGGGCACAGTACATCAAGAAAGACTACAAAGTGCCCATTGAAAGGCACCAGGCAGGATTAGTGCTCTAGAGACATCACATAAACCCAAGTGCAGGGTGAGGGGAGAGAGAAGGAACCATTTGTTTTCCATGTTCATGGCAGATAGTCACTATACAAATTTACGTGTCCACATGGAGACAGATTTTCTTAATGATGTGGAGAACAGGTGAGAATGTGAGCTCAGACAAACTACAAAATATTTCAAATTAAAAGGAAGATTTTAAGAGATGAAGCAAGGGCGTGTTTTTAATAGCAGTAAATTTACAAGCTGCACTGGATGGTCTTTTCCTCCCAGGTAGCAGCTGCTGCTGTGTTCCATACCTTTCCCAGGATCAGGAATACCTGGGGCTGCTCACAGTGTGTTTTTGGCTTTTGGCTTTTGGCTTTTTCACCACAGTGTCATTCCAGAGTATATTTGGCAAATGTGAAGGGGGAAGGGTTACACTTGCAGTAGCTCAAAGACTAAGCCCTTGGCTGCATCAAGATGCCACTGAAGGGCTGGGAGCTTGGAGCCTTTCTTCTCTGAAACATGAAGGAGGATTTGTAAGCATTTGTCTACCAGCCTGCACCTTTAAAAAGAAAAAAAACAAAAAACCCTCAAACCACTAAGGATGCTGACTGCAGTTGTCCCTGGAAGTGAATTCATGTGAGAGAACTGGAACTTGTAGGACAGAGTTTATAGCCTTGCTGGGCAGGATTTAACTATATTTACCATTTTATCGCTTTGATTTTTTTTTTTTTTATTACTAATTAGGCAAACATTTAAAAAAATGAAAATAAAGCAAAGCATAGGAAGTCTAAGAAGCTGCTTTACTTGAACCATATCTCAGTTAGTTTTAGTAGCTGCCTGGACAGTATCAATGAACAGTTCATTTTCCTTGGCATGTTTCAATTTCCACATCCTAGTGGTACTGTAAGGGTTAAAGGTCTCTTCAGCCATAGGCAGTGCTGGCTCCTCAGTTTCTCACAGCATCTGGGAAAGGATCATTTCCCAGCACCTTGGCAGGATTCACATCAGTGGTAGGTTTTACACAGAGAAACATTTGCTTCTGCAGGTTACTCACAGAAACGTGTTGAACTGAGTTCTACTCCTTCAGCTCTATAGAGGTGGAGATATGAGGCCAGATGATGGCCTCCTCTGCAGGGGGTTTGGTTGGGAGGAAGATTAAATGAACTGTTCTGGAATGTTCTCTGCAGGTCAGCTCTGAGGGTTGGCAGATCTGCTACAGGGAAATCAAGGCCAGTCCCAGGCAGGTATGCTGGGCATGGGCTCTTTGGCAGTGCTCTGGCAAAGCAGGTATTTGCAACAAAAGCCAAAACCACCCCAAAACTCACCACTACAGCCCGTGTCCAGTAGCTGCAGAAGGGGCATCCCATGTGAGATGGAACTTCTAGCGAGCACGGTAGGAATCAGGACTCCACACAAGAGGACTCTGCAGTCCATGTATTTGGGGAAGCCTGGAGTTCCTGGATCTCTGCTTAAATTCCAGGTACACATAGTTATGTCCCAAAGTGGGGAGAAATCTGTTGTTACATTCCTTGAAATACTAATATTCCTCTTCTCCTTATTTTATGTAAGGAAGATTAGGAAAATATTAGTAAGACACCAAGAAAGACTAGGAAGGAGAAGGTGAAACTTGAAATGTTCCATTGATTTTCAAAGGGTTATTTACCTGCACTAGCACTGAAGCTTAAATTTGTCTTTCAAAGGATATTCTTGGCAGTTCACACAGCATACCTAAAGCTATTTTAGTTTCATAATTTTTAATAGAGAAAAAGGAAAGCATTCATATTTTATTTTTTTCCCATCTTTCAAGTGTGTGAAGGGATATATTTTGAGTGAAACACACTGGAGCAGTGAGTAGAGGCCATGGAGCCGTCTCTAAAAGGAATTTAATGAGGTGAGATTGTCTCTCTCCTCAAGGATTGGGCTTTTTTCATTTTGAGAACATGTTGTGAAATTCAGCAGGTTGTCAATCATACTACAGCCGCTTTGAGACGCGGGCTGGAGTATAAAAGATGGTCTATGTGCAGGGCTTATGTTTGGGTGTGTGGGTTGTGTTTCTTGGACAGTTTCTAACTAGCCATAGCGAAAGGGGAGAGGAGTACTAGTGGCTGGAAATCTGCAGCCTCTGCAACTGTTGAGAAATGTTGTAGCTCTGCAGAGTCTTTTTATCAGCAGGTCGCCTTTTGGACTTGCTTCCCATATCTAGAGAGAGGAAAAGTAAATCCCAGCTTTCCACCACCAGTCCCCACTTCAGTTTCCCTGAGTTTTTCCCCAGGTAATGCAGCTCTTTGTCCTCCCTGACAGCTTCTCCCAGCCTTCAGTTCACATCTGTCCTCTGGGTCCAGGGCTGGAGACTCTGTGAACAGAGGGCTGGGGGCAGCTCAGCTCATCCTCCCTTCTCGTTCATCCACAGGCACCCCCTGCACTGGTGGGACACTCACAGCTGTGAGTCTGTAGGAAGGTCTCTTACCAAGTCTCCTTGTAGACTTGTATCTACATTTTGGAGTCACCAAAAGTCTACTTACATTTTGCATTCACCAAAATCTATTTCTGACATCGCCTCAGTCACCAAAACTAGAGGGGCTGGAGCCTTTGTTGGAGTTTTTTCAAATGTGAGCAAAAAGTGTGCTCCTGTGCTCAGTTTTGTTCTGAGTTACAGCTGATCCTTTTGACTGACTGTGCTCCATAAACTCAATATAAGGGAACCTTTAGCATAAAAAAGTCAAAATATTTTGCTGAAGTTGTAAGTGTTAAAACCAGAGTTTTACAACAGAAAAACCAATTTCTGAGGAAATCTTAGTACCACATAGTATGAACATTTATTTACTGTATTAACACAGTGTCACATTAATCACAGGATTAACAGCCATCTCTTCCAATACAATAGATATTGATCAGTGGAGGGGTGCCTGTGCTGTCATAAATACACACAGGTAGTGGTAGTGCAAACACAAGGGAGCAAACTGGCTCTGATGGTTTCTGGCAAGGCAGCTTAATAAAAGTTGTCTCTTGACCTGAGATTCATTCACACGACTAAATCTGTAGTCCTTTCAGATCTTAGTTGTTTTAACAAAGTGATCTTGGCCTATGAATATGGAGGCCCAGGAAAAGAGTTGTGGGGTTTTGTTGTTATTGTTTTCCCCTCCACTGGTGAATGGCTACAGCACTGCCTTTTACTGAAGGAAATTAATTTGCTTTTGCAAATCTCTCTGAAAACCTTAAAATATACGTGGCTGGAGTACTTTAAAACAGATGGTTCACAAAGAGGTTCTTCCTGCAGCATCCTGAGGTGTCCTGGCTTCTCCACACAGACATGTGGCTCTACCAGTGGGTTATTTCTGCATCTCTTTTATGCTACTGGTATAATGTGAACATGATTTGAGTTTGTGTGAAATAGCAAAGTATGGCTATGGAGCTGATACTCAGCTGTACATCACTCTGAGGAAGTCAATGACACATCCCATCACTTGAGGAAGAACAATCATATTGTTATTGTACATCTGTTCAGACTTCAGATATTCTGTAAGGTAAGAGAAGTCCCAGATGGTTGAATTTAGAGTTTCTGAAGCACACAGCTGGTGCTATATTTGGTCTTGTTTCCTGTGAGTCTGCCAGTTTTACATGGAAATTACTTTCCTTGGCTCTGTTTTGCAATGGTCCTGCTCCCTCCCTCACCCAGGCTCTGGCGTGTCCTCAGTGTGAAAGGGATCTTTGGACAATTTCACTGTCAGACTGAAAAGGTGTCTGTGGAGCATCTGCTAGGTGATATTTTCCAAAGCTGTAAGCACTGACCACTGATTTGACAAACTTGACATTTGAAGATTGAATGCAATAAAGCTTCTCCACTAACCACTGTAGAAGTTGTGACTTAGCTCCACGCCTCATTTTTCACTGCCCTGGACTTGTGATCTATTTCTTTGCTGCTGAAGCTGTCCCAAAGTTATTTTCAGCAGATACTGCTAGGGAAAACCTCAACTCCAATGGTTTAAGGTTTACCAAAGTTACAAGCAAGTGAGACTGCTGGAGAGGTGTGCAGCAGCTCCCATGGTAGAGTGCTTCGCCAGCTGGGCTCAAGGATGGAGAATCCCCCATGGACATGGGCAAAGGAAATGAGCCCACCAACATCAGGTTATTGAGCAAGCTTCTTCACAGAGCTCTGCCAGACGTTTTAGTTGTCAAACATTTTCCTCTGTCGTACTCGGTACGTCCATGTACATGTTTGAGCCATAAGAGTCAGGGTCTTGCTATGAAAAGATGGTAGAGGAGAAGCCCATAGTTGTCCACTGAGAGGTCCTGGATCCCTCCAAAGGCAGTCTCGGAGATAAGCACTTGGCAGTCAGCCAGGCAGAGCCATATCCTTCATTCTTCTCTGTAGGCACGGGTCTTTGGCCATGACAGGAAATGGCCAAGGTTTCACAGGGTCCTTGTACCAATACCTTTTGGTACAAATTAAAACCCCATTCCAGCAGGGAGAACTTCCACAGAATTCACAGCTCTCTGAAATTTATTTTAAACCTGACCCTTTTTTTCTTCATACCAGTACAAGCAACATTTATTGTCATCCTTGGCCCTGGTCTGCTTTGACCAAAGTGGATGTTTTTTCTCATGGGATAATGTGATCCCATTAAACAACAGTTCTGGGAGCTGATGGTGAGAGTCAGGTCACCTTCATGAGAGTCCAGACACAGAGCTGGAAGGCTGACAGCTCTGAATGGCTGGATGAAAGCTCCATGCAGAGATGAAACCAGATGTACTTGCATTTCAACAGTTAGATAGATTAACTTGTTTAAAAAAATAAACCCCACAAACACTTATAACTAACAGGAGCATTCCTCAGGAGAAAGCATCAGAAAACAAACTGGAGTGGGCAGCAGGGGACTGTGCCAGCTGAACTGTCTGTCATATCCCAAACTGCTGGGTGGCTTTGAAAAGACTGGGCTTGAGCCACTCCTGTGAGCAGAGCAAGGCTTTCCTCCAGGCAGGCAGAAGTACATGGGGAACGTCAAAGTACTTAGAGAAGTGGTGAAGCTCAAGTGACCCCAGTGCTATCCCCAAAGCAGTTTGACCTGAAGTAACCCCATGGGGTAATTGGATGACCTCAAGTAACCCCAGTGTGGTCCCTGGAGAGTTGCTTTGGCCTCAGCTGAGAGGCAGGATCTCAAACTCTGTCTCTTGTGCCTGGTCCAGCTGAGCCCCACTGTATGTCTGGTCACACACACCTTTAGTTTTACATGGAGCAGCTATGGATTTGGAGAGAGCTCGAGCAGACACCAACCCCCTTTGAAAGTCCAAACCCTGGCTCTGCCCAAGGGCCAGCCAGTAACAGGACACATCACCAGCTGCCATCTGCTGTTGTGGACAGAAGCAGCTGTTGCCTTCTCCTGAGCCCCCTCTGAAGGAGGGCCCCACTGTGGGCTGCAGGGCTGCTCTCCCTGTGGCACTTTACCTCTCTGGGCTGGAGGACAGACGCCTCTGCAGGTGTCACAGGAGCTGGGCTGCAGGAGCAGGCTGCTGCTCTTCTCTCCCAGCTGCACCTCTGATCTCCTGCGGGGAGTCCTGGGACTTGGCTTGCCTGTGGGTGAGTGTGGGCACGTTCTGTGACCGTTTGCCATGAACCCTCCAAAGTCCTGAAAATGAAAAGCAGTGAGAGCCAAGTTTTAAATTCTTTATCTCCGTGTCTGTGTCTCACCTGGAGAAGGGTGAATGGTGCCTCTAGTGGGGAGGAATGCAGTGGAAGGCATGGGGGTTCTGCCCTGGGACAGGAAGGAGGCAGGAAGGGAGAGGCTGTGTTTAGGTGTGTGTGGAGGGACCACCTAGCTCATGACCATTGGGGTATTCCAGTGGCTTACACTGGAATTGAGAGTGTCTCCATCACAGGCCAGGACAATCCACTCCCTGTGAGAATAAGGGTCTTCATTAGACCCACCGACAGGAATTCTTCTCACCTTTGTAATTCAAAATCTTAGAGGCAAAATCCCAGCCTTGGCATCTCTACTGGAGCCAAGGTCTCAAAATCTTAAGTTGCCTCATGGAGAAGGAAGGGGATGCACAGGAAAGGGGACACAAAATAAAGCAAGAAGAAAAAGTAAAGCAAGAAATAATAAATAACTGCACAGCCCAGTATCTGAGCAGGGGAACCAGAATCCAGGTCGTCTCACAGCTTACTGCCCAGACACGGGGGTTTTAGCAAAGCAGAGCAAAAATACTTGCTGGAGACAGGGCCAGCTCGGCTGGCTCCTGAGCTGCTCTGCCTGGCCCGGCCCCGCACGGGGTGGGGGCCTGCCTGGGACAGCCGTGAGCTGCCTCCGTGGCTGTGCAGCGAGCGCTCCCTTCTCCCTCTGTCCCCTGCAGAACGGCAGCTCTGGGGCTCGGACCTTCAGCTCCCCCGGATGCCTTTTGCCGACGTCCTGTTCAGCGACGAGAGCGCCTACCAGTGGCTCTGCACCCTGAGGAGAGCTGGAGTCGTGCTGCTCACAGGAGCTGCTGCCAGGCAGGGAGAGCTGATTAAACTTGGCCACAAGATTGGGTTCCTGCGTCTCACTTTTTATGGGTGAGTTTGGTTTTTGAGTGTCCTTGCTTTGCAGTCCCCTCGGATGTACTCCAGCTTGCTGGACCTCTGTCATGGATTGATTTATTAAAGAAATTTTGTTCTCTGTGTGTTAGAAAACGTGCTGTCAGTTAATACTCAGTACGAGAGGATTGCTTTGCTGTCACAGGCAGGGTGTGTAAAGAAGGGCAGTAATAACATTACCCTGGAAAATCCCTGGAAACACATGTCAAAATGACCACAAGGTAGTTGTACTTATCTATACCATGGAACAAAATCAAACATCCTGAATTCAGTCCCCTCCTCAACAGAGGAAGTTATCTGTACTGAAACTTTTCCTTAGCCTGATTTTGAGTTCTGGAAACAGGTAAGACTGAGGTGGTGTTATTGTGTCTCCCATCACTGAGAATTTGGGGGAGTACCCATTCCTCTGCTTTCCACTGAGCCTGCTCTGTAAGGCCACAACCACTCCCTGCAAGCATTTTTTTTTAAGAATGCTTTTTTTCAAAAGTAAAAGCTCAGCCCACAGGAGTGCAAGCAGGAACTTGTAAATCTTCCTTTTGATGCCAAGAGGTGGTGAACTGAACCTCCACCTCCTCAAGCACCTACTAGACAAGTCAACAAATGGTGATGGTAGCTTGGATCTTGCTGAGCTGTGCCAGTGACCTCCATCTGGCTAAGTAAAGGAGCAGCATTATTAGCTAACATATTGCCCTGTCCCTCACCCCCAGCTGTTGGTGTAATTTTTACAATGTATATTAAAAAAAAATAAAAAGTATTACTTGGATGTGTGCTTATTCTTGGGAAAAAAAAATGACAAAAACAGACAGTAAATTTTAAAATAATTGTGATATCTTAGTGCCTTAATAGTCACCAAAACCAGAACATTCAGGGCGTCCCATCTGAAAATGTCCTTTCTTTCCCATAATAGAATAAAAAAGAATAAAAATTATGGCAAGACTTCTCCTTCACTTGGATTTACCTCTAGTTCTGAGAATAAGTAAACAAACCGGGTGGGAAGAGCAGCCCTGAGATACCAGGAGAAATAATTAACTCAGAATGTTAATTGTGAGGTGAGGGGGAGGAAGCCAAACAAAAGGTTAATTTTTCAAGCTATAATTCCTATTAAGACTTATTGTTGCATCTTCAATTGGCAAGTATATTTCCATCATCAGCTTTGGTATAAGATGACTGGTATTTTAGAATCTAAAAGAAGGCTTTTAGATTGAGAGAGCAATTTTTAAGAGGCAAAGAAATAGCTCTTGTGATGTACCAGCAACATTGAGCAGCTTATAAATTGCTTCTGACCCAATCTTCATCCTTTATTTTTGTTTCATTTATGTTCAAAGTCAACCTGTTTGTGTAGAATTTTCCCCCATGCTTCAGATCAGAAAAGCTGGCTCAAGAAATCTAGAATTTGTCAGAAACTGATGTGAACTCACAGCATGTAGAACAGCCTGTGAGAATGGCATTTTTTAAGTCTTCCTTTATGAAGTGGCTTTCTTTTTTTGTGCCAGAAGGAAAAGTGGTTTTAAGAGTTAACTGGGATTGAGTCAAGTTAATCCTACTGAAATAAATGGGAGGAGAACCCCTTTGCTCAACTTGGAAACCCCATCCACTGCTACAGAGCACTTTCTACCATTAAAAGCATTCCTAATGTCAGGCAGTTCTGTGTTTGGTGCTCTACTAAGATCTCAACCTAAAACTTTCACTATGAAAATACTGCTGCTTCCTATTCCTGTTTTAACAGGATCCTAGTAACAGATACAAGGAGATTCTTATCATATCTGATCATACTGTGGGTGTTTCACAGCTTTCCTCAGTATCTGAAGGATGAAACAGTCGTTCTGTTTGTATCCAGACAGCTGCACAAACATTTGGAGTTAGGACTGGATACAGAAAGTCCCAGTTAGCAACAAAAAATATTGGTTCTTTGTTAAAGCAAACTGCTAAAAGAAAATACGTAGTATCTCCAAAATACCTCAAGGGAGAGGGGAAAAAAACCCACCAATAAACTAAATGACAAAAAAAAAAAAAGACAACATACAACCCTTTCAAGATACACCATGGATTTGTGCCACAAAACCTTTAGTTGCTTTCCTTAGTTTCAGGAATGAGGAATTGGATCTAGAAGTTTAAAGTCAGCTTCAATTAATGTTTACTCTCTTTAAAAATGGCTTCAATAATAGTGATTTGTCAGGATGAGTTCTGAGTCTTTAAGATAGATAGATAGAGATATACATATATATATATTTAAAAGTGTTCTAATACATCCTACAAAGAACCTCCTGCCCATTAATGTTCCATACAAGATCAAAGTTGAAATGTGACCTTGGTCAACATCATTTGAGTGAGTTCCTTTCACTGTTCAAATCAGATTGTGTTAATCTGTACTGATTTAACCTTATTTTTGTTTCTTTAAGTATTAGGGTTCACAATAAAGGAATGATAAAAGGCTGCATGTCTCTTTGTTTTCCCCACACTTATTTGCTAATCCATGTATTTATTAGGCTGCAGAAAGAGGGTTTCAATGTTATGAAAGTTTTCCAACTGAGTGTGAATTCTGCTTTTAAAAGAAAGCAGACTATTTAGTTGAGTTTGGGTGTTTCAAAGGCAATAAAGGAAAAACAACTGCAGTATTTGAAAGTCTTGAAATCTGCTTTAGACCATCCCCACTGAGCCACCAGTTAGGTGGCTAGTTACTCTAGGTCCTGTGGCAGTTGCTAATCACCCTTCTGTGTATGATTAGGTTAATTCTACAATCTCAAATGAAAATCTGAAGAGTCAAAGAGACCCTGACATCCAAAGACTAGTCTGGATTTCGAGTAACAAAACCCAGCTCTGCCACAGGGCGAAGTCAACAAGCTTCGTACAGGTCAATGTCCAGCTCTGAAGGAGTGTGTGCTCCAGGGCTGAAGGGTATAAAAAGGACTCTTTAGAGAATGTTTTTCCTTAGGACCTCCACTTGGGGAAAAAAAAAAAGAGGGACGAAATCCAAAAATACTGGAAAATACAAGCAAGATCATGCATAAAATTTATATTGTATATGTAGTGGTTTAAGAAATTCTGCATAACTTATCCTTTTTTTTTTAAAAAAAAAAAAAAGCATTTTTAAAAGATTAAGTCACAAATGCTTTTTTTTTTTTTTTTTTTTTTTTTTTTTTTGTGGGAGGAGGGGAGTTGCAGTAAATGGTTTATTAGGAACAAATTTCTTATTTCTTTACCATGTATGGGTGGAACCCAACCTAAAATATTGTGGAGAAGAAGAGTTCTTTCCCTGTAGTATCTTTTCTTCTAATTTAACCTGTTTCATTTTCAGCTGTAGTTATTACAGTGCCTGACCTTGTTGCTGTTATATCTTTCTTGCAGAAACTCAATGGAGTGTTCAGCCTTAACAACAGACTTAGAGCAGCATTTTTCTGTCCATCTCTTCCCCTCTCAAGCAGTTCATTTCTTACTGGCATCCAGTGCTGAGGTGGCTTTTACAACTGTAGCAAAACAATAACTTTGAGTAATTCCCTTGCTATTTCATTAGCAGCCAAATACAAGGCCAACCAAATATTATAAATAAAAGGATAAATTTGGAATTGGCAAGCTTGCCAAATAAAACATTACCTCAACAGAGCCATGAATTTTCAACTGCAATGTAACAGTAATGAATAGAACCCTGACATGTGGAACACCAGGAGCCTTCTTCCTTGCCTAGATGCCTGTTTGGTACATGCTAAAATGTCATTACTGTAAGAAGTGGAAACATTCTCTGTATCAGCCATGTAATGACATCAAGGTGTCCCACCCTTTTCAGTGAACCTTTTTCTTTATGTAATGAAGGCCATTAACAAGCTCTCCAGTCATGCCACAACTCATTTCTCCAAATTCTGGTGCCCTTGGGCTCCTCCCCAGCTCTGAAGCCTTGGGGTGGCACAAAGGGCTTCCTTCAGAGCCCAGCTCTCCCAGTGAAGCTGGCAGAGCACCCCACAGAGCCCTTCAGCTGCAGGAGGGGACAGGGCTCCCGCATCTATTATGGATGAGACAGATTTTTAATAAAGTGCAGGGCCAGATGATTCCAGTGTGGCTTCAGTCCCAGTGCAGGGTTTTGGAAGGCAGGCTGTAGCAGACAGGTTTTCTGCTCAGGCAGGCTGAGCCCACACTTAATGCAAGAAATTACTACAGCTGCCTGGAGCCAGATTTCCTCCCCTGTCAGACAGCCTGAGCGATTCATGTTGAAATCTGACCCTTATTGTTAAACCATAAACCATTCCACCCCACTCTGCTCTCCCTGAGTGACCAGAGTCCTCTGACATCACCCACATCTTCTTCCTTTACTTCTCCTGCTCTCCCCCCATGACCAAGTTGATACCCTGAGACTTTGACACAGTAAGGTTGAGCTTTTCATGTTCAGCACTGAGCTCCCTATTAACATCACTGTCTTCAAGACAGTGACTTGAGCTTTCACTGGAGGTCCTTGCATGGAAGGAAAGCTCCTGGGGACCAGCTCCCCTCACAAAGTAACAGCACAAAGGCACTGCCTGCTTCTGCAAAACCTTACCATGGTTTTATAAAGTCCTCCTGTTCCTGCAGCTCTATCTGCTGCATATAAATGAGACAGGAAAAATGTATTAAATTGTTTTAGAACCTTCAAGTGACATTGGAGCCTTTTAAATTAAAGAAAGAGTGAAGCTAGCTACCTTCCAGATAATGACAAGAATGATATAACAGGCAATTTTTTGGCTGTAAAACAGGGAGCTACGGAAGCGTGGTTGGAAGGCTCACACTTAAGTACTGAAGTCATGTACTGATGAATATGTGCTGTATCAAATAATAAAAAATTGTTTTCCCAGGCAGTTAAACATGTTTGCAGATATTCAAGGGGTGTTTCTCCCTGGCAATCTCCAAAATTTAGATTTGGCATTTTGCATAGTTTCTATACTAAACACCACTCCCAGAACAAAAGTGTTTGTATACTATATAGAAATCATTTTGCTCTGTATGTTCTTAAACTTCTTTTCTTTTTAAACTATTATTAAGAAGTAATGCTAGGCACACAGCCTCTCAAACAATATATTTATCTGTAGTATTTCACAAGGGAAAATGAGTTCCATGCTTTCTTTTCAGTCCCTTCCACTCCTGTGGTTCCACGGAGTGGGCACGTTGACATATGGGCACAGTGACTTACACTTGTCCAGACAAATATCTGGGTCTGTAGCACGCATTTGCTGAGGGGCTGTCTTGAATCATGTGAAGTCTGCACAAAAAAAAAAATGTGGGGTTCTTGGTGTTACATTCTCCTGCATGGTGTGTCGCTCAAAGCAGATTTTGATAGTGCTGCAATATGATGTATTTATGTCTTTGTCATATTACTAAGACTTTTTTGTCCCCTCTATGGTTATCAGCAAACTTTTACTGAATTTTGTGAAATTTCAAGACAGAAACTACATAACAAAATAAATGCCTGTGGTTCTCAGAAACAGCAGCAGAGAAAGGGAAGAAGGCACAAACTCCTTTATCAAGACATCTTCCTTTAGCAGCAAATCTTCCAGTTACAGGAAAGATCTCTCTGCAAAGGACACTTTATTTTTTGAGATCATAAAGCTTTAAAAAAATTCTTTGGGAAAAAGTTACATAGCCTTTAACAGCTCCATATTTCTTTGATAAAGTGCTCCACCTGGCAGGGAAAAAGAGAAGGTTCATAAAAAGCAATAAGACAACTTCCATTCTATGATTTCTGAAGCCTCAGTAACAAGCTGATGATTTATCCTAGCAGATACCTCTTGGTTAGTGTCTTAACTGATCTTTGCATTCAGCAAAGTACCACCACTGGAAAGCCATCACTCTGCTAGATACTGCACTGGGACCAGATTTCCCTTGGCACCCTTATGTTTCTAGCTTGACTCTAGGGCTGCTGAAATAAGCCTTCTGTGCTGCTGGGGGGCACACTGCTACATCATTATTTCCTTATAATTTTACAGTGTTTTCACGTTCAGAGATGGAATCACTCTTCTGTAGTGGGATTTCACAGCTTTGCTGTGTACTGGCTGGCATGCTGGCTGGCTGTTTTAACATGTTTTCTCTTTTCCCTTTCCTTTTGAAGACCAACTTGGCAAGTGCAAGACAAAGCAGATGCTAACAATGTGGCTTATACAACAGGGAAGCTGTGTTTTCACACAGATTACCCAGTCCTGCAGCACCCACCTGGGGTAAGGTGAATCTGCACATCATACACATGTCTGTGCAATAGACATCTTATGATGTAAGTTCTGCATAACAAGCCTGTTATGTACCACAAAAATTTTATAATTAAATTCACAAAGTGCTGAGGATATTATGATATGAGTAAAGGTTACTGTATGTGCTTTCAATTCTGCTTTTATTATATTCAAAAAGTTAGGTTCTAAATGCTGTAGTCAAGTTGTGACATCTCAGAGCTCATCTGTTCACCTCAGGAGGGGAATGTGTTAGAAATATGATTAAGATGTTCTGTTCAATTTTCTGTGAATTCATTGAAGTTAGACACTTATTTACCCTTTCATAATAGATAAAAAATGGGCATTATATAAAGCTGGACAGCAACTGCAGAAAATATGTCTGCCCCTAGTGCTTGTCCTATCAAAGTCTAATCCACATAATTTGCCAGAGAACTAGAAAGTAGCAGGAATAGATACAAAGGAACAAAGATAACCCTCGAAAAGTTTGCATCTATAGACCTTCCCTTGTAATGTTTTAACATTACCGATATAACTTTATATCAGTTATTTCTATAATTAAATAAAAAGCCAGTGTGATTTATCCAGAGGTAAGTACCAAATATTCAACACTAACCTCATCTTTTAACATCATTTAGATACTGTTCATTAATGTGGAATAAGAGTGGGACAGGAGTTTGTTAATAGAGAGCAGATGTGAGTTAGCTCACTCTGGTCTGTGCCAAAGCTCACACTCTGCTATGAAACATTAGGAAAAGAGCATAACCTTTTTCATTCAAACATGCTTGTAAGAAATAAAAGTATTAAAGTACACTGAACTATTTTTGAACATTGTCCTGAATGTGCAGTTTTCTTTATCTAGTTATTACACAACATTTGAATTCTTAAGATGTATTTAGTACAAATAGTTGAAGAAATGTTTCTAAATGGATAATGATTAATTTCAGCACTGTCCCATAAAAACAGTTCTAGGATTTCCTAGGTTTTGATCTGGCAACTATTTTTCTAGATGTCCTGATAAAATAAAAAAGAAAAACAAAACCACCACCACCAAAACCACCCTAGTGATGGCTGAGTCTAGCAGAACCATCAGCTCTCTAGACTGTAACGCTAAATTCTCGTTTGAATTAAACTCTCCCTTTGAACTTGTTCAGAGTCATTTACCATGAAGTACATGACCCTCCCCAAGGCCGGCCATGGCCACAGAACAAAAGAGCTTGTTGCCTTGTGCTGCCTTCAGTAGGAGCCTTGAGTCCTCCCCACAGCTTGTTGGCCGAAAGGAACACAGCAGAAGGGTGGGAAGCTCTTGTTCAAACAGAGAAATGAGCTCTGTCCTTTCCAGACAATTCCCCTTCTGCACTGCTCCTTATTTCAGTTTTCTACTTCGTCACCATCACCAGGGTCTGCAGGTCCAGCTGGTGAGGAGATTCTGGGACAAACCCCATTCTCTCTGCTCTTCTTTCTCCTCCTGGATTTGTTGTTGTTGGCTGGGTTGGGTTTTTTCTCCTAATGGTCTCGGACATAATTCACCACCATGGAAGGGCAAGGTGAATGCTGTCACCATTGGTGTAACACGCCCTGTTGTTTGGCTGAGATGAAGAGTTAGACTTTGTGTGACACTGGACTCTCGTGCTACGGGGAGTTTTAGCTCCTGTGTCAGCAGCTCAGATCTACACTGAGATGTAAACCAAGAGCCCAGTTCAGACTTTCTGCTCCATCGTACAGCTTGGCACTGCAACATGATGTGAAACTGCCTTAATTCTGCTTTGTCATCGAGACTCTGTACCTGTTGCTTTCTGTGACAGGCACCTTCTCCCCTCTGTGAGCAGGTAATTCACAGAGGTTTTGTTTCTGCAGGAGAAAGGTAACCCTCCATGTTGAGATAAGCCTGAAACGCATTTAAAATTATATGACTGCCACAAAGAGGGGCTCCAAGGCAAGAAGCGAGAGCAGAGCTTTGCAGTTACCTTGCAGGTTGCAAGCATTAGCAGATATCCCAAATGGGATGGATTTATGAACATGTTACTTTAGTTTTGTGGCAGTCATGGCAGAGTTCTGTGAAGCTGCAGCAATCTTTTTCTGGGGAAGACAAAAACCAAAGCAACAAAAACACCCACACAACCAAAAAAAAAGAACCACAGCTATGAGGGAACTGATACTAATGAACTGTTGAATATGTAAGCTAATTCTTTTTGTAATGAGAGGTTAATTCATTCCAGGTTCAGTTCCTCCATTGTATAAAGCAAGCAGCCACAGGAGGTGAAAGTGAAATTGTGGATGGATTTCATGTATCCAACAAGCTGAAGAAACAAAATCCTCAGGCGTATCAGATCCTGTCCTCTACTGCTGTAGACTATACAGATGTTGGGGTCGACTACTGCGAGTTTGCTGTGCAGTGTAAACAAAGGATCATAGAGTGAGTAGCTTCCAGGGCAGGGAAAAGAGAACTGCCTGTGGCGTGGGGCTGAGGTGGCAGGAGAAGGGCTGCTCCTGCCACCTGCCGGGAACACGCGGCCTCAGCTCAGACTGCACCTGGTTTGGGATTAGGATTTTTGGGGAGGGGAGGATTTTGGGGTTTTTTTGCCCAGCATAGGATTTGCTCTGTGCTTTGTGCCAGCACAGCACAGCTTTTTGTATTTGGTGTAGCCACAGGCCAGCAGAAATGGGTGGGAATTAGGGAGCTCCCAGGTACAGCTGCAGGGTGACAGCAGCTGGGTCTGTTACTAAATTCCAGCTGCTGAACTGTATGGCATCTGTATGGTGCCAGAGAGGTCATCAGCTGAAGCCTTTAGATTAAGAGCTATATGCCGTAAAAATATTAAATGCAAATGTTCATAATCTGTTCTGAATTTTAAAAGTTTACAATTCTACAATTAAGGATTATAGAATATAGGGTTTTGAGCTAATTAAATGTCTGCAACTTCTCCTGATTGTCCCTTTTCCTAGTTAGGCTTAATTCTTAAAATTCAACTCAATCACAATCTGAATTTCACTATAGAAACATACTGAAATTCCAGCAGGATTGCTCAGTTGTTGTTTAACCTGCTTAAAATGTTTCAGTAACAACATAGCACATTCCTCTTCCCTTCCTTCTCTTTCATAGCGTGGATTCCAGAGGCCAAGCAGTTCGCATCAATTATAATAATGCAACAAGAGACACAGTGTTTGACATACCAGGTGAAAAAGTGAGGCCATTTTATGCAGCTCTAAAGGAATTTGATGATTTATTAAACAGTGCAGAACACAAGTTTACTTACAAGCTGAAACCAGGTCAGTAAGTTGCTTCTCACAATTATTTTTCCCATTTTCCCTAACAGTCACAACACTTGAGCATTGTTAACTCTGGTACTGAGAGGGAATTTCAGTGAATAGATTTAACTTCTTTGGCCTTCATTTCCATTCTTTCATTCCCTAACTATAAAATAAAGATATGAATAGTCCCTTATGTCTCCAGAGATGTTACAAAAGTAAATTCATTAGTGTATCTGCCTCATGCACTATGATGCTAGTGTCTTTAAACCATCTGTGAGGAAATTAATCTCTTTAATGAAATCATCTACAAGATCACATAATAAATGATAAAACAAAGTACTTCACATTACATGAGTACTATCCTTCCCATCAATTAATCCACCACAATGGTGGTAGAGGGGAGGGGGAGAAGGAAAGAAAGACTATAAGGTTATTTAATTAGATATTTATTATAACAGTGGCACACAAAGGAGAAAAAAATAAAATGTCATGCTAGCCTTAATTATGTGATTTCCTAACTTTCAGTGGCTTAACTTTCTTCTCAGAAACTTAACAGGGATAGTCATGCAGGATGTGTATAGTGCAAACAGGAGCAGACTGATCAAATCTGATTTGATCAGTCTGATCCTGGCCTGGATCAGAAACAGTGTGACCAGCAGGAGCAGGGAAGTGATCGTGCCCCTGGACTTGGTACTCTTGAGACCACACCTTGAGCACTGTGTCCAGTTTTGGGCACTAAAGGATAAGAAGGACATTGAGGTGCTAGAGTGGGTCCAGAGAAGGGCAACAAATCTGGTGAGAGGGTTGGAAAACATGCCTTGTGAGGAGCAGCTGAGGGAACTGGGATTGTTTAGCCTGGAGACTGAGAGGAGACCTTATTGCTCTCTACAGCTACCTAAAAGGAGGTTGTAGTGAGGCTGGTGTTGGTCTCTTCTCCCAAATTACCAACGATAGGACAAGAGGAAACAGCCTCAAGTTGCACCAGGGAAGATTTTGATTGGACATTAGGAGGAATTTCGTCATTGAAAGAGTGGTCAGGTACTGGAAGGGGCTGCCCAGGGAGGTGCTGGAGTCATCATCCTTGGAGGTGATCAAAAAATGAGTAGATGTAGCACTGGAGGCTGTGGTGTAGTGGTTAGGAAAGTGCTGGGATGGAGGTTGGACTTGCTGATCCTCGAGGTCATTTCCAACCACAAAAAATCATCTTTGTTGGTTTCACCCTTTTTACCCTTGCTGTGGATTTGCTGCATCTCTCCCCGTGCAACCTCTTGCCAGGGGACATCCTGACGCTGGACAACTGGCGGGTGCTGCATGGGCGGCAGAGCTACCCGCAGGGCACATCCACCACCCGCCACCTGGAGGGCGCCTACGCCGACTGGGATGTGGCCATGTCCAAGCTCCGGCTGCTCAGGAGGAGGGTGCTCAGCAGGGACTGAGCTTCCTCCTCAGCAAAGACTACACTTGTTGTCTAACCTCAGTGACAACATTTTTAAAATGCGTTTTCTTCTCCGAAGCTAACATCACAACTATATTTTTGAGTTCCATAAGCTGGGAAATCAGTTGTTTGTAAGAATTTAAGATTTATCTGTGCCCTGGTCTTTCAGTCTATACGGTGCACTGCTACCTCTGACAGTTTATTTGCTCTTTAAAATGAGTGTACAACATGGCTTGAATGATTACCACCTTTCTGGGCTGACTGGGTATCACCATGCCTGCCTTTGCTTCAACAAATATACTCCCTAGAAAGCTTGGAAGGCAGCATCAAAAAAGAGCTTAAGGTACTACTTAGCCAGGGTTTGTTATGAACAGCACCTTCCCTTGTTTTCAGAGAGGCATATTTTATTGCATAAATCATAACTAAAAGTAATTCTCAAAATAAACCACCACTACTGTGGATTTATACAGACCTTTCTAGGTAGAAAAGAAAACTAGGAAAAAAGTGTGTGGGGGTTTCATCTCATTCAGCAGATGCTGCATTCTGTATATCCCACTGTACATGTGATGACTGTCCCCAGCAGTACTGTGCTTTAACTGTGACGTTTTCCATGCAACAGAGTGAAGATTGCCATTTAGAACTTTAAGACATCCTGGTTTTTATACCAACAGTTAATAAGAAAAAGAAATTTTCTGCTTTTATTCTGTACTTTTCTAAAACCAGGTTTATTCTGATTTCTGCTTATTAAAAGTTATTATTGAACTGATTATGGTTTTGGCCTCATATCTGATCTCACACATGACATCTTGCAGACAGATAGGAAGTCATTGTTGCTACTTACAAATATCCATAGATATGATTAGACCTGGAGGCAGTCAGATTTGTCCTGCACACTTAACATGCAGCTAAAATACAACTAAACCCACAACTCTGAATACTTGCAGGGGAAGCAGAAATGAAAACAAACCAGAATTATTCAAGGCTGTCAATGGATCTAATTTTCCACCATTGGGATTTTTGTCAGTGAAGCATGCCCTACTGAAAACTCACACAAGAGCTCCCTGCAGTTCATAACTTTATGCCTGAGATATGGTGTATTTTACATACCCACACAAACCTGATGCACAATCCCAACTTCCGTGTCTGGCTGCCAACCCTCTGCTCAGCTTCGAGGATCCAGCTACTGCCTGTGTGACAAATTCAGTAAACACCTTTGCATCTTGCTGTAGCCATACAGGGAAAAGAGAATATTGCTGTAGCTATCTGCAAAGTAGATCTGTGTCAAAATAGACAATTGTACTGACACTTTGACAGGCTGAATAATGAAGGATGCCTCAGATGGATTTTTTTTCCCCTTTAAATCTGCACCAAAAAAGAACATTGCAAAGCCTGCAGTAGGTATGGCTTCTGCTCTGCCTGCAGTACTGGGCTGTGCAGTCACCCAGCATGGGCACCCTCACCAGCAAGAAAATTAGCTCCCAATAGGTGTTAGCAGACAACTCTAAAGAAGCTTTGGGCTGTGTCCAGAGGGTGCTGATGGACATGATTTCAGTTAACCTGTCCTAGTCCAGAAGCTGTAATGTCACGTTCCCTTTGTGCTGTCCATGACATATCAACTCTCCAGCCCGTGGTGAGCAAGTGGCTGCATCTAGTGGGTCTCAGCACAGGTGGAGACACAGCAAAAATCCATATTCACTTCATTATCTGCCAGTGCCTTTGCTGGTTTGTCCTGACGTTCTCCTCCCATTGCATTCCATAGCAACACACTTTGGATCCAATCCCACAGCATTGTTTGCATGTACAATTTTAAAACTTTTTCTTAGACATCAGATTTCCAGCTAGTTTTTAAAGCTTGCTGAAAGCAAGCAGCATCTCGAGCATATTGGTACCCTCACACCTCTGTGGGTCTCCTCAGCACAGCTCTGCTTCAGCTGCTGCTGAGCTACCTGCACAGCACATGTCTCTGGGCTCCTGCTTACTGTCCACACCACCAAAAAAATTGACATTTCCAGGTGCCTGTTGTGGGAAGAAAGCTGGATTAGCTGCCCAGCTTTGCAAGTTGAAATATATTGCTTTATATATGACCAGATATATCTGAAATGCAGTCTGGTTCCACTCTTAGTCTGAACAGGCTATGATAAGGTCAAGAAGTTGAAGAAGTAATTATCCTCATTAAAATAGCAATCATTTTGTGACTGATTCTTCCTTACTCTAAAGTATGTTCAGCTTCTAAGTTATCTGTACAAGATTACAGACTATAGAGCACATACTGCTGCTCAAAACTCACACTTCTGTAAATTCTCAGCAAATCAAATGCAGCCTTTCAACACGTGCAGTGTATTACTCCTGGAGAATTTGTATTTACTCTGTGCTGTGTTTTTCTCTGACACAAATCAGAGACTGTACTTGATGATTTTGTCTCAGATTCTCCCTAAAGCAAATGAGTTTTTATTCTAGTCTACACTTTCATAAAGCTAGCTGTCAGTTTGGGGCAAATCCACAGTTTCATGTTGGAAACTTGAAATCTCTTTTGGTAAAAGCTAACATAATAAATATATTTTATCTACACACTCTAAACTTACAGCAAAAGATCCCCTCACCCTGTTACACCAGTCCAGTAGCACAAAAAAAGATGATAAAGACTCAGATGCAGAAAGAGCACAAAAATCCCTTTTAAAAATGAACTGAACAAAGAACCCCAACCAAATGAAAAATCCAGGTCAAAACAAAAAGGAAAATACATGACGATTGCTCGTGCAAAACCTATTTTTCTATATATTTGATTAAAGTCTAGAAAAGGGAATTGTCAAAGCCAGGGAACTAGCTCCATCAGCTCTAGAACTGATATAGAATCAAACTTGAACCAAAGTACAGCCGTGGCGGCTGGAGCTATAGCTATAGCCTGCAACATCTCCTGCTGGGGAACATGAAAAGCAGTTGGAGCAGCAAACCAGCTACTGTTTTTTTCCTGGCAACTTAAAAGGATCTTCAGCACAACCACAACAATTTAGGGTGACCCCAAGGCTGCTCCACAGTGTGTCAAGGGCATCTGGTCAACCAAAGGATTAGGAGCTGCTTTTTGGGTGTTTTGTAGGATATGAGCTGGTTCTGTTAGCAAAGTGTATATAAAGTCAAATGTTAGGAATTTAAACAACTTTTTTTTTCTATTATGTCAAAGTGCCCAATAACTGTAAAGCAGACAGAGGATTTTCTTTGTTGCCTTGCCACGATACATGCCTTTCCCCATTAGCTGAAGGAAAATAAGGCAGGAGGTCTAAACATGTGGATAGCAGAGCGTGGTTTCTCTGTCATCCTTCCCTTCCAAGCAGTCATCTAGATCAATAACGACTCGTGTTGGCAATAACCGAGCTATGCATATCTTTCAAGTTATTTTTGGAAGCACTGAAAGCAGCAGAGATCACAGAGCAATGGACATGGAGAAGACGCAGCGATTTTCAGAAATCTTGACCTACTTTTTTATCTTTAATCAAACAGGAATGTTGTTATGAGTATGTGCTAAGGGCCATCTACTGCTCGTGAAAGGAGGCGGGTGAGGCGTGGGGTGCTGCAGGGAGCTCTGGAGCGTACCTTTGAAAGGCTGCTGGTGAGCTAGGAGCTGCCAAACTCCTGACAGCACTTCCAGAGAGCAGCAGGAGACAACTCTCTCCCTTCTAACCACCCGACCCCAAGCTGTCTCCAGCCCTATGCTGCCTCCAACACCCTGTTCACAACTCAGGTTCTCCCACACTGCTCCCTTGCAGCAATGTCTTCACTCTGACCAGGTAGGGGGAAAACCCTCCCCATCCATTGCCTTGGCTCCTCTGCAAGACTACCAAGAAAACAAATACACACCAGATCAAGTGATTTTTTAATTGGTTTTTTTTTTTTTTTTGGCAAAGACTTAGCAGGAGCCTTTCCTCATCCTTCCACATTTCCCCAACGCCACGTGGGTCTCTTACAGGCACACTCTGCAGAGACATGGGAATGGTTGGTGAATTGCACTTGCAGCTTCTCCTTGACTTCCTCACTCCCCCGCCCTCACAGCCCTGCCCTCACAGCTGCAATCTGCTACATTCTCTAGCTCTAGACACTGTTATTTATAAGTAACATGCTTTGTGTACTACTCACTTTTTACCTAGTGCTGTTACTTCCATTGTTATTGGTTTTAAGAGCACTATTCAATCATAATGGGTAGTTATCAAAGCTAAGACCCACCGGTGTCAGAGGACAAAGCATTGCTTCCTCTGAAGCACTTCAAGCACCTCCACATCTGAGGATTTACTTCTGACTTTCTTGGGTTGTTTTCAGTCAGATTAATTATTTTTGAGTAAGAAGATGCAGCAGAGGGGTAACCCCACATATTTCAGAGTCCACTTCTGGCTACACTTGCTGTGGGAAGAGCTCCTTGCCCACTCTGTGGGGTTTTATCAGCCTGGCAGTTACTACTCAGTTGTTTCTTTCCCTGGATTCGGTGTTTGCAACCTCACAGCAGCAGTGACAGGAAGAAGCTGCAGCCCAGTCCCGTTCTCTGTGCAGGACCTGAGCCAAGGCCAAAAGGCAACCCACAGAACTATGCCTGTGGCTGGACTGGCCCCTCGATGTCAGCTGTTCAGTCACTTCTGTGGGAATTCAGATGAAATCTGTGGAAATGTAACGAGGTCAACACCTTGTGAGAGGCCCACTAAGGTCCAGCAAGATTCAGTATGGCCGGTGGGACTACAGCCTAACCCTAGCTGGAGGAAGACACCAAGTCCTGTTTCATTTTTGGATGCAACCCGTGACCCAGTTCAGGTGGAGCCAAGTTAAATTCTCATGAGCTGCCTGGATGATGTTCTCCTTCAGCAGCTGATGACGTCCCCAGGGAGCTGCACTCCAGGGGCACGTTTTCCTGCACACCACTCTCTGCACTCAGCTGGGTTTCTGGTCTAGGTCCCTCCCAACGGTTGGTCTCCCTCCCATTATCATTGCTGCCTACTGCAATGGTGGATGGAGCCCAGAAACAGCAGAGGCCCAAATTAGGAAGAGATAAGGACTGGTTTAATCATAAGACTGTGATTTTCAGTGAAATTAGCACCAACTTTGTGGGATCACTTGCTGACAGGGATGACCAGCAAGAGGCTGCGACTCCCAGCAGCCCCTCCCTGCAGCAGGAGCAGCCCCGGGCCCCATGGGGAAACCAGGGCTGCCCAGGCCAGGACCAGCCTCCAGCACCTACTGCAGACATCCAGACATCCTCCAGACATCACGAATGTGAAGCACTATTCACAGCCTCATGGGAAAATGCTCAAAGCTAGCTAAGGGAGAATGAAAAGCACACAGTCACTTAGAAATATTGTCCTTCCAGTAGCTTTCACTTTTCTTTTTTCTCCTCAAAAATACAGTGGAGTGACCTGTTTTGACTGATATGAAGGACTGCCACAGCACTGGAAGCATTTTGTTTCACCATAGCAGGCATTTAAAGACCTCCTGGGACTAGTGCAGTAGTTTGAAAAAGACAGCATCTCCATCTAGCAGCTCAGGAAAAGCCTCAGCGACCCAGATGTGTTTGAGTTGAGAGACTCTACCCCACAGCTGGCAACCCCACCCATTAATACTTTAAGAAACCTACAGCTGGCAGGAGTCAACCGAGTCCCATTAGGATGAACGATTCAGTTCCTGCTGTGGAGCCAAGCTTTTCAGGCTGGTTTTGGTCATACCTGCTATATTAGCATAGAGGTTCTCCTCCTAATCTGGTAGTGATTTGGGGTGTGCACCAAGCTTGCTCGGTGCCCCTCAGCCTGAATACAGTTAGGAGTACGGATTTCTCCTGGAGAGAATACTTGAGCATGAATTACAAGGAGGTTGGGCCCATGGGTGATGAAACAAACCATGCTTCCAACACGATGCTTCATTTGGCTCCTTGATTTCCTGGGGCTCCTACACTCAGAGCAACCCCAGCAATTGACTCTCTATGCTGGAATGGCTGGGCATGGTGATGTCCATCCCCCAGGGGGACCAGATACAGTGCTAGCAACAACAGAAAGAATTCTGTACCTATTAAATCCCAAGTATGAAAGAAAATTAGACTTGCCTCTTACCACTATAAACTTGGTGACCTGGTGTAGACTAGCTTCTGTAGGTTAAAAATGGGGTTTCCAAGTCATGGGCCCAACTGGAAAAAAATCACCACAGTGCAGACTAAAGATTGGTGAGCATTGCCACAGTCTTCTCTGACCTTTTTTATCTCCTACAGGAGGCTCTGCCAGGGTTACGGGCTGACTAATGGGCTAGCTCTGCAGCCCAGACCTCCTGCAGAACAGACAGCATGCAGGGCGAGTTTGGCTCTGCAGCTCCTCTGCCTATCAGAGCCAAGGTCTCATCTGAGTAAACACATTTCTATTCTCTTTTTACCCACAGGTTTATTTGTCCAGAATAAGGTGAAGACAATAATTCTTGAAAACCTCCTTTTTCCTTCCAAGTGTTTTCATTTAGTCCACCCGGCCTATAAACCTGGAAGTGTTCTGAGCAGAGGCACAGCTCCAGTCAGCTTTTACATGGCCAAGGAGCCACAGCCTGTGTTTTGCAGCAAGGGATTTTGGCAATATTTTTAGGCTCTTGTTTAGGAAAGGAGATACAGGATGAGCTCAGATTTTCTGCTGCTGCACACAACCATCCTCACTCATAAACACATCCCTCACTGCTCATCTTGGAAGGGGAAAGTGCTCTGTCAAAACGGGTTGTTGAACATAGAAGTGCTATGAGCTCATGGATTCCTTTCCTTCCCGGGGCATGTCTCAGAACATTACAGGGAAAAAATGAAATGAAGGACAAGAAAGATCCAGAAGAGCAAAGCCTCATCTCACTACTCAAGGTCCCCTGCATGCTCTTGCCCAGGGATGCTGACCCAAGGACTTGTGCCAGGGCC
>NW_008593460.1:0-5685 GCF_000691845.1 Merops nubicus | reverse complement strand
AGAAAGAGAAACATCATAAACCACAGACCCCCGCAAGAGATGGCTCTGTGTCGAGCACAGACACTGAACCAGGAATGAAGCCCCCTTTGTTCAAAACTCAGCATTGCTGCAGCGGCCCCGTTAGTTTGAACACACCAGTGAGCCGAGTATGGAGGAGTCTGGATGTACTCCAGCTCTTTTCTGGGTCAGCATAACCCTTGGCATCAGGGTCCAGCATGACCCTGAAGCTGGCTAGACAGATAAGTGCTCACTAAAACTTCCTCAGACTTTACCAATCCCACTAACCCCTGGTTCACCACTGCAGAGAACACAAGTGCATGGTATATTTGAGGACGGGGTGGCTGTCTGAGCACTCGGTGAGAGGACAGTCCTGTCACCAGCAGGTCGATGCCAGAAGAGAAGACCTTAGCTCCAGGAGCCAGGGCTTAGCAGGGCTAAAGCCACAAGGTGCTTGGCTGTCGTTCCAGGCTGCTAGGAGCAGAGGCAGCAGCACTAATGCTTCCCAGGAAAATGAAAGACCTTTCGGGATGCCACCACCTGAGAGCTTTGCACCATGTCTCTACCAGAGGCAGGCCCTGGACAGGGCTGTTGGGACCAAGCAAGGTAAAATTCCTGGGTTTACTGCTTCTACTAGTTCCCCCAGCCCTTCCAGGTCAAGGCAGATGGCCCAGCAAGGCTTCCCAGGCTCTGCTGTCTGAAAAAGAACCTGCAGCACTCATTTCCAGGGCACTTCTCTGGTTCAGCACAATGCTCCCAGCAGATATGTACCTTCCCTCCCAGCAGCACTGTGTCAACATGGGTTCATGTTCTCCTCTTAGCCCCACGCTCTGTCCACACACGCCAACGCACACAAGGCAATATTGACTGATGAAGTTTGAGAACACGAGTTTTCAAGGGGAAAGTCAACAGGAATTACTTTTTGGACACTTGTATTGTTTGAGTTGTGCAGCATGAACATGCTGTTACAACCAGGGCTTGAAAACCCCAGACTTTACATTCAGCTGCAACCTGTAAGCACGAAATTGGCTCCATCAGAGCATCCTATGAAGAACATTTTTGCTTATGACTTCTAGCATGACAGCCTTCCACAGCAGACAAACATCGTTCGGGTCAAGGTGGAAACTGCCTTTCCAAACCAATCATGATGAAAGCAGAAAAAATATTGTCTTAATTGAGGATTTTTTCTGCTTTTGAATTACTAATAAGATTATTTGTCTTTGCATACATTTACGTGTGTTAGATGTTCCTAACACTAGCCTCAAAGAAAAAAAAAAGAAACAATAAATGATTTTTTTAAAATAATAGCAAAACAATTTTTTTCTGTGATTAGAACTTACAAATCTTAGTATCATCTTTATCAACTAAACTTAATAATTTAAATCAAAAGAAGGATAACCAGTGTTTTTAATTAATATCTCTGGCAATTATTTAATCCAATAGATTATTGCATTTCCCAGGATAATGTCTTTTTGTATTTGCTTGCTGAACCAAGCAAAATATTTGAAGAAGTGTAAAACCAATGTTCTGCCAGAATTAGATAGGAAGGCAGACCTCTCAGGGCGCTTGAGACCATGAATAATATGAACACTATTAGTCTCTTTCCTACAGCTATTTTAAGTTATTAAGTTGTTCATTTTAAGCTATTTAATCTTCACAAGAGATGGATGGTTGAATAGTAAACCCCTATGCAGCTGGTTGCACAAGGCACCCAAGGAGACGTGGGAGATGCTGAGTGCTACCTACCGAGCTGATACAGCAAAGCAGCCCCAGCTCACAAGAGACTTGTGCACCTTGCTCTAACACTTGCATCAGTTTCTGACCTCACTCTTCCCTGGACCATCACCAAATGATGATGACCCCAGCAAATACTTTCTGGAAAAGCAGTATTTCCAGAGACAACATCCAGGGTCATTTAAAGGACAAACTACTTCTACCTGTGTAATATTCACACAGTACAGAGAGTGCAGCTTCATCTCTTTTCCAGAAGGGCATTGCTGTATCCCTGCAAAATAGTATCATCTTAGGTTATAATCTTTTTGTTTTGAGTGAAGACTTACTGTAAGTGTTGCAAATAAGTGTTGGTAAAGTTACCAAAGCCAACTGAAAAGGCCTTGATCAAGACCACTGTCTTCACACCAGAGAGTAGGCAAGCACAGAGCCACAGCAGGCATGGCAGAGGGCAACAAGATAGCAAAGCATCAGCCCTTTCTGAGATCAGCATTTCCAGAATATTTGTGAGGGCTGTACTTCATATGGAAAGGGTGGGGGGGAAGATTCCTTCATTTTGTTTTTAAAGATGCTTATGGCAATGTGATTTCCAGATGTCTAAACTCTGGGGCAACCCAGAGTGAAAATGTGCTGGGCACGACTCAGTCCTTGAGGCCAATTTTCCACTTCCAGGCTATGGTTCTGCACTGGGAGCAGGCTGGGCACTGGATGCCCTGCTAGCAAAACAAGCGAAAACATGGAGAAAGAAAAACCCCCACCAAACAGTGTGATCAGGTCGATGCCTCCCCAGATGTGAACCTGGGACACAGGAACAAGGGAGCTAACAGCTTATGGGATCGCTTTCTCTCATGACCCCATAAATAACTATTTGTCCTAAGACACAAATATTATGGACTGTTTTACATAACAGTGACTGTTTGGCCCTGCTGCATGTGCCCTGTGGCTCCCTGGTGCTGGGACAGCAGGAGGTGTCTGCAGGCTGGGGAAGCCTCTTCAGCAGACGGGTGCAGCAGGGTCAGCACTGTGGTGGCATTCAAGCCCTTCTTTGGGCTTTGGCTTAGGGCTATAAAAGCTTCTTTTTTTTGTTTATAAACCTGCCCTGAATTTGGAAAGTAGGGTGATCAGTCCATCCCAAATCACCTCTTTATGATGAGAGGCTTATTCCATGACAACATGGAAACAGGCTGCAGCAAATCTGATGCCTTCTAAAGGATGTTTTCACATTATAATCCAGCAAGAAATACCTTAATCTCTCTGACCCATAAATATGCCTGGCCAGCATTGTTTAAAAAGCAAACCCACAAACAACACAGGAAACCCCCACCACTTGCATAAAACCTTGTTGTACAAGAGATCGATGGGTTCAGAGCCACATTGCCCCTTCTCCCCACCTCTACCTGGCAGCTGCAGCCTGCTGGATGCACAACCCCCTTCTGCTGCATCCTCCAGCAGACACAAACGCGTTAACAGGCAGCTCACAAAGCTGGGCAGTACGTGACCTTCATTAACACAGGTTTGTTCCTAGGAGTGTCCGGAGGTCTAGTGCCTTTTGTAGAAGTTAACTGCTGCTAAAGAGTTTGACCGAGGTTCAAACGCTGTGTGCTGCTGTGAACTGCAAAACTGGAGACAAGGATCCAGGAGTTAAAGCTGAACTAACTACGATTCTATGAAATACATCGATCCTGTAACGATTATGGAAAAGAAACCGAACGGAGCTCCTTCCCTCCTTTCTGCCACTGGAGGGCATTCATCGCCCTTCAAAACCTCCCCACCGCAGCCTGTAAGCAGCGGAGCTGCTGCAGGAAGGTCCTGCAAGTGGGTCTGTTTCCCATCTTATCCCATGCATGTGTTCTCCACCTTTTTCCTCATGGGAGCTCCCAAGGGAATCAGAATTCTTCTGCATCAAGGTATCTGAGCGTGCATTTCACCCGCGAGCTCGGAATCACCTCACAGAAGTCAGAAGGCTTATTCATAGAATCATAGAGTCATAGAATCATTTAGGTTGGAAGGGACCTCCAAGATCAACAAGTCCAACCACCGAGCCACCAGGGCTCCAAAGTCCTCTGCCAAAACAGATCAGAATCTGTCAGGGTTGGAAGGGACCACAAGGATCACCCAGTTCCAACCCCTCTGCCATGAGCAGGGCCACCTCCCACTAGACCAGGCTGCCCAGAGTATTCAACAGCTTGAAACGAGACATCAGCTCAAGAGGCTCAGTGCCAAGCGGGGCTGGGGAGCAGAATTTGGCCCCTGTCCAGGAGGAGATGGGGTCAGTCCCTTGGCACTCGTGTTTCTGAAGCTCTGGCCCTGCAGCTGCACAACACTACCACTCAAATGGTGCTTTACTCCCTTCAATACAGCCCAGTGGACAGTGCTGTCGAATGTCTCAGCTCACACATGTTATGAGGCAGGAGCAAAGTGCCTTTTTTCCACTGGGGAAGGTTTATCCAAGGCCCTGTGCAGCTCCCAGCACCAGGGCAGGCTGAGCACCAGCACCCCACGCTCCAGGGAGCAGCAGAAACTGCATCTGCCTCCAAGTTACTTAGGCTACTGCCACCTCTCAGAGGAGTTACTTATTAGAAGAAAATTTCTTCAGGCTCCAAGCAGAGAAGCTCATCCTTTAACACACCAGGATTGCCTTTAGCAGGACAGATGCACTAGCTGTGTTGCCAAAAATTAAGGCTGTCCCTGCTTCAAAGTCCTCTCCAGAACCGAGGTGAGCTTCCCAGGAACACCAAGCTCCACAGCACAGGGTTTGCTTTCTGAAAACACTTTTTATTTGCACCCAAGATTCATGAAAGGCTTGCAATGGTGAAAGTTTGGAAAGGATAAAAAACTGGGGGGGAGGAAGAAACCAACTATAAATAAACCCAGCTAGGTTGACCCCGTGTATATAAATAGCAGGAAGAGAGTTGCACCCTGGCTGGAGATATCAAACTGGTGTGTTGGCACCTCGGGCAGGCCTGCAGTTTCTGCAGCTAGATGTGAGAGTGAGGACATGTGAAATACCCTGTACAGCTCCACACCACTGCCCTGGGCTTCATGCTCTTCTAGCAGCCCGTCCCTCACGTGGCACTGCCCCCAGGCAGGGCTGCTCTACACCCCTCTGCCCACACTAAGCAGCCAGGAAAATTCAAGCAGCTCACTCCCAGCCTTGCTGCACCCTGCCCACACCCACACCAGCTACAGAAGCATGCACCAAGGAGGCTTATGCAGGGAGCTGAACTTCCTTCCAAGGAACTGCCCTAAGGGGTGTGAATAGTGGCAGCTTTTGACTGGGCAGGAAAAAACGTATTTCATGAGGACTTCTTGAGACAGTCTACTGCTCAGTGTTCCCTCTCTCTTTGTATTCAACACCACTGGAAAATCATGTTGGCATCAAAGGAGAGTTTTTATCCCCCCGGGAGGGTTTATTATTATTGTGTTTTCTTTAAATGGACATTTCTGCTTGACAGATTGCATAATGTGTTTTTTTGAAAATAACAAACCAAACAACTAGTTGAGGCTTAAATAGGTTCCCAAACTGTAATATTTCATTCTTTCAACTCACAAATAAATTCAAAGAACAGTACTTGCAAACTCTTTTTCCCTTCATTGCAGAGTAATACACGAAAGTGTAGAAGTCAGCCTTTAATCAACAGTCAGGCTGAGAGAGAACAAAAGATTTGTGTTATCCTCAGACTCTGGGTGTCCATGAGGTGGCTCAGGAATGCAGAGCTCCAAACGTTACATTAGTTCAGTTCCAGGCTCCAAAAAAGCTAAGGGCTGCAGCTTGCAGGACACTGGTCTAACCTGGCAGGCAAGAAGCACAACAGCCAGCATCAGGAAGAGCTCCAAGGGTAGCTTACACTTTCTGTTACTTGTGTGTCCCATTCCACACCCTGGATCACTCTGCAGGCTGGCCATGAATGGTATATGTCGCGTGAAGGAAAGGAGGTAGGTGTGGGTAAGGGAGAG
>NW_008593459.1:1136-1400 GCF_000691845.1 Merops nubicus | reverse complement strand
GAGGGCCGGGCCCGCTGCTGCCAAGCCGAAAGCAGGATGAGCTGCAAGCCCAGCACGCAGCTGCCACAGGACCCCCTGGGCATGTGGCTTAAGGTCCCGACGGGATCCGGGACCCGCTGGGAAGAGCGATGCCACCGGTAGCCCGGGCGCGGGCAGCCTGGCGATGGACGGGGGCTCTGCCACAGCACACTGGGACACCTCGTGCTCGCGTGGTGGCACTGGCAGCAGCAATAGGAGGTTTCCTGGGCGGGGGGTTGTGTGGCA
>NW_008593459.1:0-1037 GCF_000691845.1 Merops nubicus | reverse complement strand
GTTAACCTTTTCCACCAGCATTTCTGGCTCTACAACATGCACAGGACCACGTCTGCCTGGAGTGCCTCGTTCAGAGAAATCCAGGGAGAGCAGATGTTCACCCTGCAGGAATCAAGCCCTTGTTTGTGAGATGATCTGGGCCATGCAGTCGCTCCAAACAGTGCTGGAGGTGACAGTGTTTCACTTCAGAAAGCGCCTGTCCCCCAGGACTAGGATTTTTCTCTTGCTGGCATTCACATTGCTGCTGTGCAGTTGCACTGGGATAAATAAGACTCATTTTGTCCACTTTAAAATATTTACAAATCTATTCAATTTTCCCTAGTTTTTCTGGTTTAGAATTTGGTCCCTGAAAAAACAGGTAAACCAGTCCTTGCAATTTTTACTGGGCAGGCAGCAAATCCCTGGGAATGTGTATGGATGGCAAAGCACATGGGATGTAACAGAAAATCAGTGCTGTTCTTTACATGACATGCTTGAAACAAGTATCTCGTTTAATTAGAAAAAGAAAGATTGTAGACTCTTTCTCAAGCTGTTATCTCTGCAATTACTTTATGTAACATTATTAAAAATTAATTTTCCCCAGAACCTCAGCGATTTAATGAAACCCGCCTGGCCTCAGCAGCAGCTGCGGCGTAGCCAGCCCACTGGCATCCTGCGAGCAGCAGGACTCGGTGCCATGGACCCCCCTGGCTGCCTCTCCCCTGTGCTGGGCACCTCTCGCCCTGGGTCAGAGCACCTCTGCATAGCACCCTGATATTGCAGCAGGTTCAGCATCTCCGCTCACGACGGCACAGCACCTTCCTTGCACTGGCACAGCACCTCTTCTTGCACCGGGCACTGAAGCCCCCCTCACAGCAGACTCAGCATCCCTCTTCTCTAGGGCTCAACATCCCCCTTGCTCCAGGGGCTCAGCATCTCCCCTCTCCAGGGGCACAACATCTCCGCTCTCTGAGGGCTCAGCATCTCCCCTCTCCGGGGGCTCAGCACCCCTTCTCTCCTCTCTGCGCGGTGCCCAGCACCCCCACCGCACCGTGCCC
>NW_008593458.1:406-4720 GCF_000691845.1 Merops nubicus | reverse complement strand
CGGTGGCGGGTTAATGTGCTTGCAGGGAGGGAGACGCTGCCCCGGGCACGTCCCCATGCCAGGACCTCGGGGGAATCCCTCGCAGCCCCTCCGATGAGTCATCGTGCTCCAAAAAGGCTGAATCGGGCTTGATCATAAAGCAGCTTTTCCAGAACAAATCCTTTCATAAAGGCATTCATCCAGAGGGACGTATTTTCCCAGCTTTAGATCCAGAAAATACAACCGGTCTGAGGTCTGGTGGGGGTCGAATCCTTCCCTCTGCAAGCGGGTTTTCTGGATCTTAAAAGTACCTTTGAAAAGAGACAAAAAGAATTAGAAATGCATTAAGCATGTTTTTGTGTCACAGAGACTCCTCCTCATGATGCTTAGGTGGGAAAGGTCCCGGGTGGCATCTCATCCCTATGTCAGTTTTGCTGAAGAATCTTAGAAATTTTAGTATCCCCGTTGTTATTGGTTCTTAAACCTTGAGCCATTTTTATTTCTCTGGTAAAAGGTCCTGGTAAAATTCAAGGGAAAGTAACATCTGGGATAAAAAAAATGAATATTGGAATAACACCCCAGGAAAAGCAGCAGATGAGTCGGAGGGGACACGTTCCTAGACTGAGATCTTTCCTAGAAGGGCTGGAATTTCATTCTTTCTTTTAAGACTTAACAAAAACCACCGTTTTTAGTGGTGTTTGAGCAAGTCGAGAGGTTGTTCGGCCCTGGAGCAGGTGGAAACTCCTCCGAGGGGATCGACGGTACCTGTGGTGTCGACCTGGGGCAGGAGCCGGAGGAAGACGGGCCGGGCGTAGGGAGGCAGCACCTTCTGCAGCTCCTGGTACAGGACGTTGGGGTTGACCTTGGCTTTGGGGTCGGCAATCGCTGCCATCCCGGCCTTGCCCTCCACGCCTGGAAGAGAAGGGGCTCGGGTGGAGACAGGGGGGCTACGAGATGCCCCAGGGGCGTTTCCTCCCGGGTCTCTTCAGGGTGAAGCACCAACGTGATGAGGAAAACACGATTTCACACCAGAGGCTGCTGCCAACGCGTCCCCTTGGCCCTCACTCGAGGCTGCTCCTGGAATCTCACCCAAATCTGGTTTTCTTACGTTCCTCTCACGTACACCAAGATAAAACTCAATGCGGGGCACCTCAGCGGGCACCAAGGTGCCCAGGACACGCTCGGGGCCACCCTCACACCCTCCTCACATCCCATCCCGGGGTTACTGGAAGCTCTACAGGCTGCAGACCCACAGGACTCCCCAAACCTTCCTTTTTTTGCACAAATCAAGGCTGTGCCACCGGGGCTCTGGTTATTCCTACTGCCCAGAACAAACATCCACCTCTGCTGCTTGGTTCCACCTTTTCTTTTTCAGGTGCTTTCAACCCCTTCCGACGCCCCCCTGCTCCATTTGCCTGAAATTTTTCCCCTCTCCCTAAACCCCCAAGAGCTCCAACTCAACGCCCTACCTGGTACCTCCACCCCATACACAGCCACGTCTGTCTGGTTGAGGATGCGGCTCAGGGTTCCCTCCACCTCCGTGGTGGAGACGTTCTCCCCTCGCCATCGGAAGGTGTCCCCGCTCCGGTCCTTGAAGTACATGTAACCCAGCTCGTCCATCACCAGGACGTCTCCTGCGAGGGGGAGACGCCGAAACCCACCTCAGGACTTGAGTTCTCCATGATCTCTGCTCAGCCTCGGGCGGCTTTCTGCCCCAGGGGGGCACTGAAATACCCCCGTGATTTCCCACCACGCCCCCTCTTCACGGGGCAGAGCCAGCGGGTGGAAAAGGGTGCGAAAAAATCAACCACAGAACGGGCTGGGTTGGATGAGCACTCAAAGATCATCTCGTTTCAACCCTCCCTGGCCATGGGGGCACCTCCCGCTAGGTCAGGTTGGGTCCTGGATCCAAAATGGGCCCAAAACTCTCTCCCCATTTTGAGATCTGAGAACAATCAACTTTGAGATGTTGATCGTTCCTGAAACCCAGAGAGCAGCTCAACAGCCGGCGCCTCCAAAACACGTCCCGGGAGAAGCACTTGGGTTGGGAAACACCTTAAAGATCAGGGATTCCTTCCAGAAATCCTGGAATTCCAGGAAGTGGGTCTCTGCAGCCCGTACCTGACAGGTAGGCCTGGTCGCCCTTCCGGAGGACGTCGTGGGCGATCTTCTTGGTGGTGGCGCTCTCGCTGACGTAGCCGTCGAAGCGCCGCAGGGGGTCCTGCTGGTTTATCTGCCCCACCAGCAGGCCCGGCTCTCCTGTGGGGACCGGGATGGGCACGGGGTGACGCCCACACGTCGCCCCCTCCTCACCCCCGGCATCAGGGGGAAGAACTGGGCGTCACCCCCCACCCCGGGACTCCAGAAACACCTTAAAGCAGCTGGTTTGTTACAGACCGGGGGTTTGTGGGGGCGATTTCGGTGCTCACCTGGGCGGCAGGGGACACAGAGCCCCCGGGAGTCCCGGACCAGCTCCATCGTGTCCTCGTTCACCTTCACCAGGCGGATGGGGTAAACGTTGGGCAGAATCCGACTGTTGAATCCGCAGGCGCCGACCTTCCAAAGGAGAGAAAAAAAACCCAAAAGGCTGAAAAGGAAAAAAAAAAAACACTAAAAGGCTGAGAAGGAAAAGAAGAAAACACAAAAGACTGAGGAGTTAAAAAAAAATCAAAAGGCTGAGGAGGCAAAAAAAGAAAACCCAAAAGATTGAGGAGGAAAAAAAACGAAACCCAAAAGGCTGAAGAGGAGAAAAAGAAAACCCCAAAATGTTGAGGAGGAGAAAAGGAACCCCAAAAGACTGAGGAGGAAGAAAGAAACCAAATCCAAAAGGCTGAAGAGAAGGATTTGGGTTTTGTGTTTCTGCTTTCTGGGAATTCTCCGATCCTTCCTCCCTGTCTGTTAACCAGCAAATCCACCCAAACTGGAACATTTTCCTGGGTTTTTGTGCGTGCTGCCCCTCCTGGCTCTGCCAATTCCCTGCCAGGAGCTTGGAGCCAGCTGGGAGAGGGGAGATCTCTTGCCCTCAAGCCATGGGAGGAGAGGAACCGGCCTCAAGTTGCCCCAGGGGAGGTTGAGGTTGCCCCTGAGGAACCATTTCTGCCCCTGGAGGGTTGCCCAGGGCTGTGCCAGGGCAGTGGTGGAGTCCCCACCCCTGGAGGGGTCCCCAAGCCGTGGAGATGTGGGGTGAGGGACATGGTTTGGGGTCACACTTGGTCTCCAGGAGCTCCAAGGTCTCTTCCCTCCCAACCATTCCGTGACTCCAGCTACCACTCGAGCTCCCTGCAAGAGCAAGAGGAGCCGGGAGAGCTTCTCCTCCCCTCACCTTCCCGTCCAGGTTGGCGATGCTGCAGTTACACTCGGTGGCCCCGTAGAACTCCCCGATCTGCGGGATTCGGAAGCGGGTGGTGAACTCCTCCCAGATGGTGGCTCTCAGCCCGTTGCCCACCGCCAGCCGCACCCGGTGCTGGGTCTCCACCTCTCGCACCGGCTGGTTCAGGAGGTACCTGCAGATTTCCCCGATATACTGAATAATCTGAAGCAGCAAACACAAAAACACGGCTCAGGCTTGGGGCAGAAGCTGCCCCCGAGGCCGCGCGTGTCGGAGAACCTCGCGGGACGAGACCCTCGGGCGCTCTCAGGACCCACCCAGGGGCTCCGGGTGCAAATCGGGGCAAAGAAAACACAAGGCAAAGTGGTCGCTGGCCTCAGGAGGCCACCAAAGGGCCCCAGAGGATCCCCCAGGGCTGAATAGACACGTCATGGAATCATCAAGGTTGGGAAGATACCCGAGATCGTCCCACCATCACCCAACGCTCCCATGGTCACTCAACCACGTCCCCAAGGGCCACGTCTACGTGGTTTTGAACCTCGCCAGGGCTGGGGACTCGACTCCAGCACCTCCCTGGGCAGCCTGGGCCAACGTCTCACCCCTCTGCCAGTCAAGAAATTCCTCCTCATGTCCAATCTAATCCTCTCCTGGAGAAACTTCAGCCCATTTCCTCCCATCCTATCACTGGTTATTTGGGAGCAGAGACCAACGCCCACCTCACTCCAAGCTCCCGGCAGGGAGTTGGTAGAGCCAGAAGGTCTCCCCTGAGCCTCCTCCAGCCTAAACCCCCCCCAGTCCCTCAGCTGCTCCTCACAAACCACGTTCCTCAGACCCCTCCCCAGCTTTGTTGCCCTTCTCCAGCCCCTCAAGAGCTTTCTTCTACTGAGGCACCCAAACCTGCCCCCCGGATCTGAGCTGTGCCCTCCCCAGTGCCCAGCCCAGGGGGCACAATCCTGCCCTGCTCCTGCTGGCCCCAAGCCAGGCTGCTGGTGGCCACCTCAGCAGCG